>NW_024584152.1:0-3589 GCF_018398535.1 Haplochromis burtoni
ATTGTAGATAGTGTATTGTACTACTGCCATTCAGTGAAGAAACACTGGTGTCTGGACTCAACAGCAATTGTTTCATCCAAATTTCTTCCCCTATCAAAAAACATCATCGGAATGACTGACTGCTCTAATATGCTGCACATCAGCTAAATCGCCTGTTATGTAAGGCAAAACCATAAATCTTGGTTTTCATTCAGTTTCTAGGAGTAATCCTCTAACACACATTCAAAAGTGTCCCCGGCTCACTTACAATCACCTTGGACTAAAAACAACATATTAGGTTTCTTTTGGGGAATTCCACCAGAAACAGAACACCACAGTTATATAACATCACTAAAAAAGAGCACACAATGCTTCATTTTCAAAACAGCCTCAGTTAATTTTACTTTAAGAATACATGTATAAAACCACATTACCCACAAATATTCCAGTATTGGACTACTGCCAGTAAATTAAAAAACAGACTTGTGTCTGGACTCAAATGTCTACTGTGGTATGACTTTACTGAATTTGTTGGTTTCGGTTCACATGGTTACATCATTTAGTCTTTTGCAATAATGGTGTAACAATGTCCTTTATATCAGTCTAAAGGTTGTCATTAAGTCTTCCAGGTCTTTCGGGAATTCTCTCTGTCTACTGTGACAACCTAATATTGAGAGACCTAACACAGAGGCAAAGTCATGACAGCATCTCAAACAGAGGAAAAAAAAGACTTCTCCTGAACAAAGATGGAAACATGAGAACTTTTTGAGGATTTATGCCTGTTTTTGTATAAAACAGAGTTTGATCCTGGGTGTGTCTGCGTTCTTTTCTAATTAGTTGATTAAACTATTAAAATTCTTAAATGACAAAAGAAGACAAATAATAAAATACATTAACAGCTGATACTCACAGTAGACCTGTATGGTGAAGGGCAGGGTTTCTTCTTTAGACAGGGAGTCACCGCTGATGACACACTGGACCTGGTGACCATTAATCTCTCTCATAGGTACACCAAACAGAGAGCTGACTGTGGTAGTCGTACCGTTGTCATACTTGGTGGAGTTTGTTGTCGTCCTCACTTTGTCTCCCAAAGCACCAGTGAGCCACCTCACCTCAGCAGGAGGCTTCGATCCAGCAGCCGTGCAGGTAGCAAATAAAACCTCTTCTGTGCCCAAAGTCGGAAGGTTGTCCTTGATGTGTGTGAAAGGAGGCACTAGGAGAGTTACAGAAAACTAATAATTCAATATGTAAGCATGACAGTAAAAGTAAATCTGACTACATCTCATATACAAACACATCTCTTAAATACAAGTTTTTGTTTTTTCTATACCAATCACTATAAGAGGTATCTCAGTCTTCTGATTTCCACTTGGAAACAATGTGAAGATGCACGTGTATCTGCCTTCATCCTTCAGTGCAACACTGGATAACTGGAGGGTTCCATTTTTGTTGTTAAAATTCCCGATATATTTAAATCGATCATCCTGTCCATTGACAAATCGTGGTCCTTCCCTTGGTTGGACAGTGATAAAATTGTCATTATGAGGTTTTTCTCTGGTTGTCCTCTGCCAGGTAATCTGCGTCAAATCATCATCAGTGTGGATGATTTGGCACGGTAAGATAGCAGTGCCTCCTTGAACCACTGTCACACTTCCATCAATCACCTGGAGACCTGTAAAGAGCATGAAACACTATTAAAGCTCAGACCTCAGCGTAAAAATAGAAACAAGAAAGAAGCAGATTTGCATAAGGTAAAACACCAGTTTCACAATTACAGCTACAAATCCAAATAGGATCAATTTTTCAAAACCTGAACCAGGACTATCAGAGCAGCTTGGCGTCTGGTCTGGGTGAGGAATAAGGAATTAGTACTGTGCAGATCTAATCAGGGAACTGAACTGAATAGTCATATTTTTTCAGTTTCCTTTCAATTCAACACAATTTTATTTAGAAATCACAACAACAGTCACCTCAAGGCGCTTTATTATGTAATGTAGACCCTACAATAATAAACACAGAGAAAAACCCAACAATCATATGAGCCCCTATGAGAAAGCACTTTGGTGACAGTGGGAAGGATAAACTCCCTTTTAACAGGAAGAAACCCTCAGCAGAACAAGGCTCAGGGAGGGGCGGGGCCATCTACTGCAACTGGTTGATTGAGGGAAGGAAGACAGGCCAGAAGACATGCTGTGGAAGAGAGCCAGAGATTAATAACAAGTATGATTCAGTGCAGAGAGGTGTATTAACACATAGTGAGTGAGAAAGGTGAGTGAAGAAGAACTACTCAATGCATCATGGGAATCCCCCAGCAGCCTATGGTTATTGCAGCACAACTAAGGGAGGATTCACGGTTTATTTCTTATCTGTAAGACTTGGGAGAGGGAATGCTACACATGGGAAAGTTAACCTTCACAGCTTTCTCACCAAGTCCAGTCAGGAGGGTTTGTATATATGTGGTCACATGAATTAAAGTAGCAGAAGCCAAAATCTTTTAATGAGAGGAGGGTTTGCAGCTAAAACTACTAAAAGATTTTTAAAAGTTTTTCCTGAACTAATAAAAACAAGTTTCCACAAAATGACTACAGCCTGTCAACTGCCATTAAAGTAAAAATTTAACCCGAAAAAACGCACAAACATTACGCTTAGCTATTTGGTGTCCCTGCAGGTAACTAATTTTTCCCAAAGGGCTACATGAGAAACTGGAACTGCTGTGTCTGTACCTGAGCCGAACTCGATTCTTCCCAATATCAAACTGGCTCTCTCTTTACAAACTGGTACAAGTAGTTGTTTTAATGAGACAATGAAAACGTGAAATAGGCATGGCAAAAGCAATAGCATTGTAATCTCTATTTAATCAACATTCCCAAAAACAAATGTGATGCAAAATGTGCAGATTTCTGCAACATTTCGCTTTATATTCAAAAAGTGTTATTCCTGTTTCGGTTGTACTTCACTTACTTCATGTTCAGTGTTTAAGTTCTTTTTGCTTGTTCAGTAAGAGAACTCTAGTCAGTTAGTCAGATTTGGACAGCATTAATTGTAACACCTGCCAGTTCATTTCATTTCAGCCTAAGCCCATCCAAGCATAAATAAAACAAACAAAATCTTTGTACGTACTGTTCGTTTCTCTGGTCAGCAGGAGCGCAGATATTATCGCCAAACAACAGATGATCGTGGGGAAATAGCGCGACATGACTTCTCGTAGTAGCATAAAGAAAACAACACGCAGCTTCTTTTCTTCGCTTTTCGCCCTTGTTATTCCCGGATAACTGCTCTGATGAAAAACAGCCCTCCAGGCTCCAGTACTGAGTCGTGTCTGGCATCCAGATTGCGAAGGATACTTCTACTTAAGTTTAGGACAAAAAAGGGTGAAAAAAGAAGAACAATATAATATGTACATCATAGGATTATCAGAACTTGTTGCGTTTGAAAAACTCTCCCGTCAGTTAGAAACAGGACCGTGCGGTGGGGGTGGGGGAGAAATGAGAGGAGGAGTTGCATGGAGTTTAGAAAAAGTAAGATTAGGATATTCGCTACTTAAACTGTTTTACAATTGCGCTTTGTGTGTGTGTGTGTGTGTGTGTGTGTGTGTGTGTGTGTGTGTGTG
>NW_024584152.1:4097-9000 GCF_018398535.1 Haplochromis burtoni
TTTTTCAAGGGATCTTATATCTGTTTTCACTCTTATATGCTTTTCATACAAGTTTCACACAAGACAGATACAAACTTTATAAGATTTATATATATCGTTTCCATATGGGTACACCCAGTACTCCTATCTACTTTCTTTTTAAACTGTTAGCAGTCGGACGTACCGCCCACGGGACATTGGATGGTTTAGGGGACTAATAGGACTGCTAAGGGGTTAATCTTTCTCACTATCTCACTTTGTCTTTAATTCAGAGGGAAAGTTGATCCCAAAAACAATGTTATACCATCATCAGACTTAAAACAGACTTACAAGCAGCTCCCAAGGCTGTTTCACCGATAATCTTGTAAAAGCAGCAGGCATGGAGCTCTCTCCCAACCGTTTAAAACAAAACAAACATCACAGACAGACAGTGTCCAATTTTGTTACAAATGGTTCAAGCAAAAGAGGAGAGAAAGACTGGCCTGGTGCATGCCTTAGATATGCTAGGGGTGCAGCTTAGTAGTCAAATGTAAAGGTTCCTAACTCAGAAGTACATGTGTAACAGCCATAGCAAAAGCCATCTGAAATCTCTAAGAAAAACCCTTCAATGCTAAATAGCAACTGTGGCAAATCATGTTTTTCATTTCATTCCGTGAGTTGCAGCCAAAAAAGCGTTAACAAAAGAGGGGGAAAAAAACAAGGAAAAAACAATACACATTTTATTTTCACTTTCAGTTTTTGTCATAATGCTCTTTTATATGACCTGGGCGATACAGTACTGTAAGAATGTACTGCTGTTAAGTAGTAGTCACAAGCTGTAGTCCATCTTTGTAAATTTGGAAAAGCAGACATGGTGACATTGTTAAGGAGTCAGCTGGAAGTGTAATTAGATCTTCTGCAAAGTCAAGGAAAAACTATTAGGAAAAGTAGGTAGTAGTATTGAGAGGTTCGTTGTTTTTTGTTTTTTTGTTTTGTTTTTTGTTAATATACAAACATAACTGATGAACCTCCTAGCTATGGCCATAGACAACATAAGTAAAAACTGAGAGGAGGGTGGCTGTCTCAACAGCCTTTGTATTGCACATGAAGAACTGGAATGAGTGAGTGGCCTGGATAAAGAGTAAGAAATGAAAGCACAAATAGAATTCCTTTTTTTACCTTCTTGGATCACTGAAAACATGACTTTCTTCAAATGCAGAACAGTTTTCCTTGGCTTTTATGGGCTCTGTAGAACAGAAGGCAGGTTTAGCACACAAGCCAGTGTACTGCTCCTGCATGTGCTCCAGTTTAACTGAGAATTCTGTGAACTGACCATTATTGGCTATACTTTTTTGGTCCACGTGTTTTTAACAGATTTGTTATTTTTTTATAAACATTACTCAACACGTGTGGGTGTTCCAGGAAATTTAGCAAGAGTAGAGTGAAAATTGTAGCTTAATTACCATAACTATTCATAATTGCAATACACACAAGTCTTAGTTTTACTTACATTTTTAATTATTTGCTCACTTTTTTTATTCGTCTTTTTTTTTTCTTAGAAAACACACTTCAGCAATTGAAACTCGTGTCCAGAGACTAAAAACAGCAGTTACACGTGCCACGTTTTAAGGTCCACAACATCTTCTGCTCCTTTCTTCATACAGTTTCAACTTTAGTTTGCATTAACTGTAATTTGTTTGAAAAACAGTCAAAACCATCATAGTCTGGCATTTTTTGAGATTGACTGGGATTGAGAAGTGCTTTTATTTGTCGGTTGCAGTTGCCCACAACTGAGATGACAGACCGTGCCAACCGTACATACAATACACAAACATCACATTGGGGAGACAGGTCAGGCTAGGTAGAAAAAAGGAAAAATAATGAAATGTGTAACACAGAAGGGCAATCTAGGAGAAAAAAAGAAATTCTGCTAATACTGGTCCCCAAAAGGGAGTCAGTATGAAGAGAAAAAGAAAAACTCCATAGCACATAAAGAAAACACAGACATCACGACACCTTAACACAGTAAATCACAGACAAGCAACACTGCATCTGGGACGCTGCAATCTCACGGTTGCGCCTCCGTCTGGCCCACTGTTCACATCGGATGGGAGGAAAGCATGGGAGGCATTGGATTTGGGCAGGGGAGGGTGGCGGTGAGGGCGTATCAGTATCAGTGTATGTGTGTGGGGATGTGTATCCTGTGTTCAGCCTGAGAGAGTGTCCTTTCACCTATTAGGCGTAGATCAACAGTTCGCAGCCTACGCAGGTGGCCTTGAGGAATAGGGCAAGATAGTCAGTTCATTCTTGTTATCGTATCTCTGGGAAGAATTGTTGTTGTCACCAGTGTGTGAATGTGAGAGTGAATGAATAGTGGCATTGTAAAGCACTTTGGGTGCCTTGAAAAGCGCTATATAAATCCAATCCATTATTGTTCTCTTCGGCGTCAACCTTCAAGCGTTGTCCAGCTGGTGCCTTTTTAACCTGTTACCTGTTAAATGAAGGTTCAGTTTATAAAAAAAATAAAAACAACCACATAACAATAGCTGAACTTGAAATCACAATATTTTACCCTCAAACATTTTATTTAAGAACTATCATGCATCCTGAACTCACCCAAATACTTTTTCAGAATCTCGCTCACATTAACCAAAGAAACTATGCATAAAATTAGTGCATGCATAAAAAACTCAGACAGGCTCTTTTGGGCAAAAATTGCATTCTTGGAAGAGTTCAAGGAGAAAACCACTGACTGCTGAGCAAAGGGAACACAATGGCTGGTCTCACATTTGCCAGAAAACATCTTGATGATCCCCAAGACTTTTGGGAAGATATTCTGTGAATCAATGAAAATAAAGTTGATCTTCCTGGAATGTTTGAGTCCCGTTACTGTCATGGTGGGTAGTCGGAAGGACTCAAAATGCAGACTCACAAATCGACAGTTCAGTGCATTTATTTACAGTTCAGGCAGTCTAAACAGGGAAGTAATGAATTTGCAATTGTATCTCGAGAGCAGCAGTGTGGCGGAGGTGTGGTCCCTGGCTCAGCTGCAAGGGAAGGGGTGTGCAGTGAGCTCAAAGGGGCGGTGACAGGAGGCAGGTGAGGCCACAGATGGTGGTGACTGAACTGATGACAGTCTCTTTTCCTTTTATAGTGAAGCAAGAGACGTGCGCGGGTGTGTGAGCTGAGACCAGCCCTGAGTGGGGACTATGACATTGTGTGTTTAACATTACAATAAACACTGAGAACTGTGAACACAGCCATTGTGCGCATGGGTTCACCTTACAAGAAGGAAATCCAGAAGGCTCCTGAGCCATGCGAAGGGGATGGCCACAGTGTGGTGGCAATTGAACTACTATATGCCATGCTTTGGTGGACACGGGCTGTATGCAGACCCTCATGTACCAAAGTTTGGTTCACCCCGAGGCATTGCTGCAGGCAGAGTGGGTGGAGGTGAAGTGTGCTCATGGTGATATTCACAGGTATCCTATAGTGCCGTTGTTGTTAGAATATAAGCCCCGCTTCTCTGGTGAGCCTGGTGAAGGAAAGAGATAAGTTGGGGTCGGAGGTGCCAAATTCCATCATTCCTGCCTCCCTCCATTGTGATAACCATCTCACACAGGCCCTGAGAGCAGATGTTGCCAAGTTGCAACAGCGATTTGCAGACATGTTCTCCCCCCTGTCCAGCCAAATGTTGCTCATCGAGCATAATTTTGAAACAGCCTGGCGTGATGGTGCGTTTACGCCCTACAGGCGATCTGAACATAAAAGGCAAATTGTTCTGAGGAAATTGGCTGAAATGCTGAAAATCGGAGTAATAGAAGAGTCAGAGTCGGTCAATGCAGAATCCTGCTCTACCTTCAAAAACTCCTGGGTTTTTTTGTACTGTGTGTTGGATCATTGTCCATATATAGTGTCAGACACTGTCCAATCATCCTTACTGTATTTGGCTGAAATGAATTTATATTTATAAGTCATGTTAAATCAAAAATAAACATCAGTAGTACATGAGATTAAATTCTCAGTGTCTTAAAGAGGATGTTGTTCTTTTCAGATTATGAGCTTTTCCTCATAAGTGACACTTGGAATCCTCTCCGTACATTTTACCTATTTAATTTATAGCATAGCATATATAGAATGAAACTTGAATACATAGAATGAAACTTGAATATATAGAATGTATGAACCTCATGTTTAGAGGTGAAGTTTTTTTCTGAGTTTCCTTTATAAAATGGCATCAGCTGAACTGTTTCAGTACTTTGTAGAGCTTGACAACTGTTTTCCGACAGCTGTTCAAACTGCAAATGGTAGAAATAATTTGGAGTTTATATTGCGTCACCTTGAAGAACATGTTTTCATTATTGCAACATTTCTAGTGCTCATGAATAATGTTCAACAAAATGTTTCTGGGAGAAGATTATGCATGCTTCTTGAGGGAATTTATTAATCACTGATGGAGATGTCAACTGAGCAAACACTTCAAGAAGAAGCTGAAGCACATATTATGGGCTCATTATACCAATCTACATCTCAAAGTGAAATGCCAAGTTAAGTGATAAAAATGGAAACAAATTTATTCATAATGTGTATGGCACTTGACACAGTCAATAGATGGCAAACAAGATAATGAATGCAAGGAATAAGGAAGAAGTTAACATATTTGTTATTTTGTTTCTTTTAGAGGACGGAGAGCAATTCAGCAGAGGGTCTACAATGTCACTGTCCCAAATCAAGTGTGATATGTCTTTTTTTTCTTTTTAAATTCGATTAATATTAATTATTACTTGCTGAATTGCAGTAATTTAATTTTTTTTGCTGTGTTATAATAAACAATGTTGTATAATGTCTGGGTTGAAATATTGTTTATCTAAAGATTATATGACAGAAGTACAATGCCAAAGTCATAGGGATGATCTGATATCCTCGTGTTGGTGTTGTTCCCAGA
>NW_024584152.1:10189-13511 GCF_018398535.1 Haplochromis burtoni
CCAACCATTCCCATTTTATTACAGTGTATCCATATAAATGGCCCACCCTGTATATATGTATAACATTTCACACATACTGTTACTTACAATTAAAGCTGACAGTCTTTCTCTCTATTGCATTTGATTGTTTATTTCAAATGATCAAAAACCTTTAGACCTATTTGAACATTATGTGTCTATGGTTTAATATCAGGAGAACTACATATTAAGTGTATGAAGTGTTGCTGTTCCGAGTACCTTTGAAAACATCCAGATTTAAAGAAGCACCATGCTGCAACCCCAATCACATTCAGAGTAAGCAAAATACCAAATAAGGCCCAAGCAGCAGAACATGCTCCTACAGGGACACAAGAAGGAAGAATATAATTAGACTAATGTTGTTCTCTTTCCCTTTCATGGCTTTTAGTTTTATATTTCACATTTAGATGACTCAGACAGTATTGCAAGTCTTCTAAATGGCAATAGGACACCTCAGGTGGCTTGGCTATATTCCAAAATCATTCTACACCTGGACTCAACATATTTAAAAACTTCCATCTGCTGGCAGGTGAGGCACAAAAATAAAAGACAAACTTAATATGACCGTGAAAGAAGCAAGCTGGCAGTTTTTGGGAGTAACAGAATACATGTACCGGCGTTACGTATTTAAAATACAAAATATGGGTAACTGTATTCTGTTACAGTTACCGTTTAAAAAGGTAGTATTCCGAATACAGTTACTTTGTTGACATAAAGGGATTACACGGAGGTCTTTTCCTGTTTCATATGTTAGGCTGTCCCCTCTCTATTTTTGGTAATTCCATGCCAGTGGAAACCCAAACAAAACACGCATTAAGAGGCTCTAATGCCTGGGTCTCAATCTCGCGGCCCATGTCAACTCTACCTGCGGCCCGCATAATGACGCAAAGAAATATTTTAAAAAATATTGTTCAAAAAATTATTTAATATGAAGGCAATAGGCAGAGTGTTACAGGCATAGCCCTAAAGAATGTAACCTCATGGTCAGTGTAGCCCAGTTGTAAGTAAGCTATTCAGACTCGAATGTACACTGTGTTCATGTTTTTCTCCTTCTTTCTTCTATTGGAGCAGCCTTTCAATGTCTCTCACTGGCAAAGTTGACCCAGACAACAAAGTAAAGTTTTCGGCTATGAGCCCGACACGGAACCCGACGTATTAGCCAGAGGTCCCTTTACTACGGTTCGGAGCCGCGGACCTGTTTTATATATACACAGAATATTTTTCTATAGGAGATCGCTGCAAAAACCTAATGTCCACCCTACCGTTACTCATTTTATGTTAAGATTTAGTTGGTATTGGTATGCGAGTAACCTTCAGCAATAGTAATAAATCACACAGCAATAGTACATTCATGTAGTTGTAAACAGCTTGCTAATATATTAAATAATCCAAAGTATTCAGAATACGTTACTCTCATTGAGTAAGGTAACGAAATATGTTACGAAATACATTTTGGGGCATGTATTCTGTAATCTGTAGTGGAATACATTTTAAATGTAACCTTCCCAACAATGCAAGCTGGTACATGTTTTGAGCTTGTAATGGTGGCCTGAGTTAAAACGATGTATTGCACTGAGTGGCGCTTGAGTCATCCATTCATTCGCTTTTCAGTTTCATGCTGTTTATACTTTAAGCCGAACTCTTCAAGCTAGTTGGTGTTCAGAACAAGATCAGAATGAAGCAACACCAGCAAAAGCTCAAATAAAAACTCAGAAACAAATCCAGAAAGATTTGGACAAACTGCACAGCTAAATCCAAGCTGACCTCACCTGCTGCAACACGCACATAGAGCTGACCATGTTTACGTCCATATGCGTTAGATGCTTCACACTGATAGAGGCCATTTAGATCAGAGGTCAGACTCAGCAGTTGTAGCTTTGCACCATCTACTTTGACACCAGGCTGTGACAAAGACTGTCCAGATCTGGAAAAAACACGAACAAGACTCTACATGAAATGTACAGAGAAGGAAAAAAAAATGTGAGTTTTGCAAAATGCAAATTAATTTTAGTCATTAGCTTTTTGTGTTGCACTTTCCTTGCTCACACCAAAACATTACATTATTTAATTTTTACCTAATTACATGACTCCCTGATAAACAAGATCCGAGGGGGTAGAGGCAGCCAGGCACATTCACATCACAACCCTCTCCCAATTGTTTCCATTTTCCCTTTTGATCCCACCATTATATCATAAAAATAAACACCATATTATTAAGCTTAGAATTCATGTTTGGGCACAACAAAGATCATTCATTTACTCAAATCAACACCATCTTATTATATTGACTCTGTTTTACATTTATTGTCCACTTGTTGGCACAGTAGAGCAAGTGAAGCACAATGCAGCTTTGGCCCATGAGTTTACCAAGTGGATGAAAAGCTTTAATGCTTCATGAAACTTCATACAGCCATTACTGATTGCAGAATAAGGATCCAAATACTGAAACACAACAAAAGGGAAAAAATAATTTATTTTACTCATGTATACATGTGTATTTAGCTATTAGCAGTGGCTCATGGTGATGGGTTTACTTAAATTTTTAACTTCCTAATTAATTCCCTCCAATTGTTTTCTTACCACCATAACTACATCTTCCTCTCTTTCTTTCTCCCTCCATTTTTGGGACTACTGTCCCTTGTCATGCAATTCTCCATGGACAGTGCTAGCAACAACACCTTTATGTGACTACCAAGGCTTTATAATAGTCACTGCTTGTAATAGGATTGATGGTGCAGCAGCTAACATTTTAGTTAATTTGATACATTTTAATTTCTAGTTTCTTTTTTCTTTTTCTGTCATAGCATTTAAAGCTCCACCTTTTCACTTTTGGTTGTCCATCTTTATCAAAGGTTTCTTACACAGTAAACTTCTGTTCTACAAGGTGGATGGTAGGAGACCGGCCGGTCTTGTTAAGAGATTTGATCAGGCAATCCAGTGTCAGTAATGAAAAAGAATAAATGAGTGGCAGTCAGTGCTTGTAGGGCTAGTGGCAGTGGACCACCAGCCAGCCTGTAGGCTATAAAATGATATTGACGACAAAGAAAAAAAATGATATTGACCCATCGGCCCAGAAATGTCCTGGCACACTGGGAAAATGCCTGGTATGCCAGATTACCAGTCCAGCCCTGGTAGGTAGAAAGACTAAACACAGATGGACACAACAGACACAAACACAGTGAAGGAACACAAAGCTCAGAAAAAATGAGTATCAAAATAAAACAGTAAGTAAATAATACAAATAAATAAATAATCCATCCATCCATTCACTTCCGCTTATCCTTTTCAGGGTCGCGGGGGGCGC
>NW_024584152.1:13531-15067 GCF_018398535.1 Haplochromis burtoni
AAATTCTTCACAAGAAAATGGCTTTAACGTAAACCCATCGTACAGTAATGATGTTGCGTGCACCCAGTTTATAGGTGTCATCGCAGACACATTCAAGTTGGCCACCTAAGGACTGCAATGGAGGACAGTCTATAAGATATCAAGCTGTTCAGATGTTCAGATATTGAGATGTTCGGTTTGAAGCCTTTGAGACACTTTAAGGCCCTTTTAATTTAGATTTTCTTTTTATTTAATACATCTTGAGGTGTTTGAAGTTTAAATTTTAAACACTAGCACTTTTTCAGTAACTTATCTTTCTTGTAGAACTGTGCTCCAAATAAAGAACTTTGTGTTGACAAGATTGTTAGTTAATTATTTACAAATCAATATTGTCTGCATGGATAGCAATTTTCAAAAAAAAAAGTGAACATTTAAAACTGCAGTGTTAAGCGATGCGGTAGAAAGACTTGGGTGCACCTAACTTTTGTGCTGGTGCACCTAAGAAGAATGTTAGTCTAGAGCCCTGACATATACAAGACTTAACACAATACAACTGAAAGCAAAATTATAACAGAAAAGCACTAAATAAGCCAAAAGTAATATTAAACAAAAGCACAAAAACCTTTTTTTAATATTAGTTTCTGGCACAGGCAGTTAAAAATCACTTAATTTGGATTTTGAGTACACCACGTGACCAGATGATTCATTATTTAGTTTCTATTTTTTTTTAAATATCTCTGTCCAGCCTTTCTATGGGGAGTTTGTTTGTTATTTTCATATTTGCACGAGTTCATGGGTTCACCAGCTACTCCGGCTTCCTCCCACAGGGCAAAGACTGGTTCTTTGTTTTAGTAAGCTGGTGACACGCCTCTTACCATTATAGCAACTGGGACAGGCTCCAGGCCCCACACGCATGACCCTGAACTAGATAAGTGGACAATGATAAGTGAAACTATGTGTCAACAGTCTTTCAGCTTCTGTCTGCTGATCTAAAACGGCCTGTGCAATCCTCCAGAGTTCCAATGACAAAACACGTTTCTTTTTATTTGCAACATTTTTTTCTGTCAAGTCACAATGTCTCTTTACTATTGCACAGCAATTGCAATAGGCTACAGCAGATCATTTTATGTGGCTTTTTGAATGCAATTTTCCTATCCTGTCACTGCACATTGACTAGAGTAGAAAAGATGATCAGATATGTTTAACTGGATATCATCAAAAGGAGGGTTGAACCACTATTTTTATTTTTGCTTTTAAACCACAGAATGATTAGTAGTAGCAGTCTTCAATTATAGGCTTGTTTTATAGCCTAGGTTGTGGACATTTTGTTGTACTTCTTTTTTGCATGTTGTCAGAGGTTGTCAATAAATGTTAGTTAACCAACAACAGCTGATGAGTTTGAGTGATACAGGTAGGCCTGTCATGGGACTAGTGAGCAAGGGGAGTTGTACTCTTGGTTGGGTTGCTAGCTTGACTTTCAACACAATGTTCATTCTCAATCATTGGATTTTCTTGATGTTGAAGCTTTCTGGATTTTTGGCCTCCGCTTTTTTTTTT
>NW_024584152.1:15566-16916 GCF_018398535.1 Haplochromis burtoni
TAGTCAAGGGTGGGACCTCTCTGATTGGCCGTGGTACAGATATTCCTATAGGCCTGCATGTGTACGTTTGAAAGTGCAGGCGGATAGAGAGAGGTGAGTAGCCTAGGCCCGATAGAAGTTGATATAACTGTGGGTAATGAGAAAAGATGAAGACAACGAATTATAACTTTTTTGTTAAGGCCTGATCCGTCTGAAATTCATAGCCAGTGTTCTGACACGGAACCATCAAGCTCTTAGGTTATGTCTAACACTAGTCCAGAGGGGGTATCAGATAATGAGCCACATACGATTGACTCCAAGCCAGAGCCCACTGAAAGTAAAAGGGGGAAAGTGTATAAATTTCAAACAGAGTGGCTTGACCTGTTTCCCTGGCTAAGATACAGTAAAGCTGACAATGTGATGCACTGCATTTACTGTCATGAGTGTGGAAAGACCATGGCCAGATGTTCTGGGAATCCATGCTACCTGACAAACTATCATACCCATTGTTTCTGCGCATGTGCATAAAGTACATAAGGTAGGAGGTTTTGCCAAAGTAGCATGGTTTGTCAGAACACCAGCAATACTGCATTTGGGACTGTTGCTAATATGTTTCAGACTGAAATGCTGAAAAAGCACAGTGTATCCAGAAAACAGATTATATGCTGCGATAAATGCACTGCCCCAGTGTCCCCTCTCCCCACTGCCTTTCAGTGGCAGGCAGCAGTAAACAGGTCGTCAGAGGAAGCCGAGATGATGATTACGTTTAACATTGCCTACAATATTGCCAAAGAAGAAATTCTGTTCACTAAGTTCAAGTCCAAAGAAATTCTTCACAAGAAAATGGCTTTAACGTAAACCCATCGTACAGTAATGATGTTGCGTGCACCCAGTTTATAGGTGTCATCGCAGACACATTCAAGTTGGCCACCTAAGGACTGCAATGGAGGACAGTCTATAAGATATCAAGCTGTTCAGATGTTCAGATATTGAGATGTTCGGTTTGAAGCCTTTGAGACACTTTAAGGCCCTTTTAATTTAGATTTTCTTTTTATTTAATACATCTTGAGGTGTTTGAAGTTTAAATTTTAAACACTAGCACTTTTTCAGTAACTTATCTTTCTTGTAGAACTGTGCTCCAAATAAAGAACTTTGTGTTGACAAGATTGTTAGTTAATTATTTACAAATCAATATTGTCTGCATGGATAGCAATTTTCAAAAAAAAAAGTGAACATTTAAAACTGCAGTGTTAAGCGATGCGGTAGAAAGACTTGGGTGCACCTAACTTTTGTGCTGGTGCACCTAAGAAGAATGTTAGTCTAGAGCCCTGACATATACAAGACTTAACACAATACAACTGAAAGCAAAAT
>NW_024584152.1:16951-18556 GCF_018398535.1 Haplochromis burtoni
CCATTTGCTGTGTTTCTGCTCTGTTTTCTAGTTCCTAGAGTCCTGGTTTCCTCCTGGCCTGTACCGTTTAGTTTTGAGCTGCCTCTTCCACTTCATCCCTTTGTGTTTGGGTCCTGCCTGACCTGCCACTCACCACACACACACACACACACACACACACACACACACACACACACACACACACACACACACACACACACACACACACAGTAATTATTCAAATGACTTTACCTGCTCCAGTTAAATATTGCATTTGGGTTGGCTTCTGTCACACACTCAAACGAGTCCTCTGAAATCACTCTAATGTTCACTTCTGTGGGTGAGACTGCAGAAGATATAGAGAAAAGTGTGTTAATCCTGAACTAAGGAAATATTAATGATTTCACATATGTTTGAATCCTATTATGGCACGCAAATCCATAAATCTTGGTTACTTGTCATTTAGATCAAGGAGTGATCCCTTCATAGTGATATAAATATGTCACTGACTCAATTACAAACCCCTTCAACTAAAAAAACTGAAGGTTGGTAACACTGCAGGACAGTGCTGTGTCACTGAAATGGTCATGGATTGGTATTGAGGGATGAAGGTCTGCTGAGAGAGCATTCCTCTATGTCATCACCGGCATTACCTTGGATTTCTGGCACAGCTCAGTCCATTAACTGTAGCTACTGACAGTCAGCATGTCTCTGACAAAATGAGTGTTAAGTTTGGACTTTTTTCGATGCCTCAGTTCAGGTAAACTAAGCTCACTCAAGGTAGCCAAAAACTCCAAATTGAGGTATATTGACCTCAGTAAAGATCAATTATTTTGGTACTTGGTATTTTGTCTTTCATCTGACAGTCCAAAAAACAAAACACCCACATTAAGTATTATTTAGTCTTTAACACTAATGACGTAACAATAGCCTTTGTATCAACCTAGATATCCTCATTTTGTCTTGACTTTTGTTCTACTTATCTTTCAGAAATTCTTTCTTAATCTGTTGTGACATAATATTGACTGCCACAACCAGGAGACAAAGTCATGAGAGCAGGGGAAATGTCACAATCGCATATGAAGAAAGAAAAAAAAGTAAGATTGGACATAGCTGCAGTGCCAGAGGAGGCAGGATGGAACAGTTGACAGCCAATATCTAATCATACCTCCCCTGTTTCTACACAGCAGCAAAATGGTGCATTGGGAGAAAATGCTGAGCGGACAGGGAGAGGACAGCATAGACAGAGTTGGGGGACAGTGCTGTAAAGCAAATAACAGTGTAGAAAATGTAAATTAAAATACTGTGATAAAGAAACGGCGTGTACAAGGTGTATGTGTGTGTGTGTGTGTGTGGGGGGGGGGTTCATAGTGGCAGACATGCTACATTAAACAATTAAAATTCTAAAATCAACAGTGACACAACAAAAGACAAATAATAAACTACATCCGCAGCTGATACTCACAGTAGACCTGTATGGTGAAGGGCAGACTTTTTTCTTTAGACAGGGAGTCACCGCTGATGACACACTGGACCTGGTGACCATTAATCTCTCTCGTAGGTACACCAAACAGAGAGCTGACTGTGGTAGTCGTACCGTTGTCATACTGGGTGGAGTTTGTTGTC
>NW_024584152.1:18628-19471 GCF_018398535.1 Haplochromis burtoni
GCACGGTAAGATAGCAGTACCTCCTTGTTCCACTGTCACACTTCCACCAATCACCCGGAGAGCTGGAAAGTACATGAAAGATCAGATCACAGATGAAAAAGTAAAAACAAAAGAGCATCCAAGAAGATTTTCACACTTAAACACTTAAAACACACACTTAATTGACTGTTTATCTTGATCATTATTTTGACTTTCAACAATTAAATAAAAGTGCCTGAGTGAGAATAGAAATAGAAAACAAAGCAAAAGCAGACCAAGCTCTCCCTGACCATGTGCCTGGATGTGCCAGTCAGCTGTTTTGGATTAGTCTGAATGAGTAACACTATGTCAATTACAGAAATACAGTGCTATGACAAAGAAATTGCTGCTTTCCTGATTTCTTAGTTATTTTGCATATTTGTCACGTTAAAGTGGGCCTAGTGTAAAAAACAACAAACAGATGTAGATGTGCAGCCAGCTGTGCAAACACAGTGAGTGAGAGTAAGAGAGGAGAGTATTTATGCTTCCAAGAGAAGAAATGAGGAGAAAGCTTATATGAACCAAAAAGCAGAGTTAATCTGTTTCACACCGACGATGAATGAATATTCCTACTATGATTATTTAGTGGCCATAGATGGGCCTAATAGAAAAAAACATGGAAATTAATTTACGCAAAATAAAAGGTCCTCAATTAATTATACTAAATTTGATATTAACAGCTACTTTGAAGCTACATTGAAGATCTCAGTAGAAAGACAGAAATTATTTCATCCCCAACCATGTTCACCTCACATACTTTATCATGATAAGAATGCAATAATTCAAACATACACTGAAAATATGGAAATGCTTTTCAGATTTTGA
>NW_024584152.1:21361-22601 GCF_018398535.1 Haplochromis burtoni
TAGGTATTAAGTAATCTGAATACAGGCAGTCAAAAATCATGGCTATATTACTAAAATAAGTCAATAGCTGGATTATACTTTGCTCCAGCTATTGACTTAGTAAACACACCCTTACTATTGCTTAAGTTTTCACAGCAGATTGAAAAAGAAGAATCTTAAAATTCTCAATTATGCAACTCCAGGAGACTAGATGATTGCCTTCTTTGTGTGTGACTTTGCTGACAGACAAACTACTGAAAGGTAAATGAAAACATTTTGCTAGTTTCCCACGTCCTTGTGTACTCAAGGTAAAACCAACAGGCCCTGGCTGTGTACTGAGCTGATAATGTAACAATGACATAATTTTGTAACATCACCCACCAGCATGAAGATCGTTCGAGTTATATCTAAATTCTGTTCCTACCCAGTGAATTGCTATAATCTTATCTCATGTGAAAAATCCTCTCACAAAAAACAAAACAAAACTCAACCCTACTTTTTTGTTTTATTTTATAAACTGTGGGTGAAGTGGGGGGGATCACGCATAAGTGGGAATTTATTAGTTTATATGAACTGTCCTGAAAAAGAAATAGAACTGTACATATTTAAACTGTAGAGCTATGATCTGTACACACTCTTAATCCACCAGATATCCCATCATTTTGATGTTTCTACATCACCACCACCAGGACCCGCATTGGTAATGAGCAGTTACTTTTTTCATTTTCACGTTTCCCTGCCCGTCCGTTGTGACACATGCAAGTTTATCTCATTTCAGCCCAAGCCGATCCAAGCATGTACAAAAAACTTTCAACATACCGTCAGCAGCTTCTCTGGTCAGCAGGAACGCAGATATTATCACCAAACGACAGGGTATCATGGAAAACATGGAGTGGCACTGACTTGTCATAGTAATTGTCCGTGAAAACATAAACAAAACATGTAACTCTGTCCGCTTCATTTGGTCTTCTTTCTTGTGATTTGCTCATTGCTGCTGCTGCTGCGGCTATCCACGCCCATTGTTTCAAACAGGAAGCAAAGGTTACTTTCAAAGTCAAATGTAGGAATGCGGAGGGGGGGGATACTTAGTCAAATTTGACAAACATCATATGATTTTACATTCTTTTCGTTGTTTTCGGAAGGTGCCGCTTGTTTTGCTATGATCACACAGAAATGAAAGACACGGGATAAGCATGAGTCTAAGCCAGCTGACCTAGTCTGTAATCTGTAGTGGAATACATTTTAAAGTAACCTTCCCAAC
>NW_024584153.1:0-2932 GCF_018398535.1 Haplochromis burtoni
TGTCTTAGTCTGTGTCTTTGTATGTTACTTCTTAGATCTTCATTCAGATCTTTGGACTTTCCCATTTTTTGAGTATTGGTTAATCTGATGAGCGCTGTGAAACAAGTCCTTTAGTGCTGACAGACATAAAGTACCACTTGTAGTCAATCATGATCACCCATGAAAAGGTGACCTTGTCATTAAGCGTCACTTACTAAAAGATTTAAGTGTGTGTATATTGAACCTAAAAGTATTATTTTAAACCAGTGCAGATTTGAGAAAATCGAAAATAAATTCAAATTTGTGCAACCAATTATTGTTTGTGAAATGAATAAAGATGTAATATTAAGATTAGAGATTAAAGTGATTCCACCCTGGAAACAAAACATTTTAAAGAAATCATTAAAAGCCTAACATTACCATGTCGTTCTTGGCAATGTTGAGTTTGTGGAAACTTTTGTCCAAAACGGTCGCTGGTTTGAATCTGTGCAGTGGCAGAAATGGTTTCAACATCTATGTCATTGATCGTCTCACACTGCATGTTCTGCATGTCAACTGATGTGTCTCAACCTGATGTTTTTGAAGCTGCAGCTGCTGCTACTCTGAGCATCCATCCCAGCAGGTCAGTCTTCTTCTATTATGAAACCGTGACTCTGAGCTGTGCAGTGCCAGGCAGCTTCAGCAGCTGGACAGTGAAGAGAAACACCTCCACAAGGTCTTCTGTTTCATGTGAGACCTGGGGCCAATTAAATGGGTCATCCTGCATCATCAAAGGTGTCTACCCATCAGACAGTGGAGTGTACTGGTGTGAGTCTGACAGCGGGGAGTGCAGCAACACCATCAACATCACAGTGACAAGTAAGCTTGCAATGCCAGATAGTTTATATTAAAGAAAATAAAATTAACACATTTTTGCAACTTTGTAACTAAGGACAAAAACCAGAGTCAGAGACCACAGTTTCTCTCTCTGCATTTCAGCTGGTGTCATCCTGCAGGGTCCTGCTGTTCCTCTGACTGAGGGAGACAGTGTGACACTAAACTGCTCCTATAAGGAAAAATATGCAAAGGAGTCTACGTCCAATTTCAATGCTGAATTCTACAGAAATGGTGCTTTTATTGGAAATAGGTCTGAAGGAAGGTTGAGCTTTATCCATGTGTCCAAGGAGAATGAAGCCTTCTACAAGTGTGTTCATCCCACAAAAGGACAGTCACCGGAGATCAGGCTGGAAGTGAGAGGTGATGATGATGGTAGGTTTCATGAAGGTTTCGTCTGACAGCTTATAAATACTGTTGCATACATAAAGCAGTTTCAGTTATAACTCAGTGATTAAATGGGATGTTTTTTGTATAAACCTGACCACAACTAATTAACAAAGCCTGTTACCACAGTACATCACAGTTCTCTATGTCCCTCTATGCTGCCTGGTGACAGTCAGGTTTAAAGCTGTAAGTTTTATAGATCCTTCCTGCTGCCGGCCTTACCTTCCCAAACAGCACTTTGCACGTGATAGGGAAGAGGTCTTTATCGGGAGTCATATAGTCTCCCCTGTGCACGGTGTTGGTGAGCGTTGGTGGAAGTGAAGAGGAGAGATGTTGAAATCGGGCTCAAAGGACCAAAGTGTCAGAAAAATTCTCTTATGAAGTGAAACACACAGAATAAGGAGTTACAATGGGTTTATTTCATTGGAAGCAGCAGGAAGCAGAGTTGGCTTCAACTTCTTTACTCAAGTAAAAGTAAAAAAGTAAAGTCTCTGAAATGTACTCAAAGCAAGAAAGTAAAAAGCAGCTCTTTGGAGGATGTTTCTATAGTTGTGCTAAGCTAGCTTCATAAGTCATCACTTAACAACCAGATACTCTAGCACAAGACACGTGACTGTCAAAGTAAAACGGGAAATACACAAACATGGGGACCAGGGTGACTAGACATACCACAAGGAACACAATGGAGGCACAGTAACCAAACCTAAAGACTACAAATCACAAAATACTAAAGATAACTTAGGAAGCTATAAATACAAAAAAACCCTAAACCACAAGAACCACAGATATACAGAATATTAATGATCAACACATAAACACTGGGTGACCAGATCCAGGATCATGACGGCTGTAATTTAAACACAAAAAGATCCATACAAGGTACCTGTGTTAAAAAAATATAAATGTAATATTGTCATCCTGCTCAGATTTAATCTAAAGTCTGGATTCTCTTTCCATCAAACATGATGTGAAATCAAAATAAGCAAAAACAAAACAAAAATGAGTCCTGTCTAAATTACAATGATGCCATTTTAAAACCTTATTAACCTGCATGTATGCGACAAGTCATTTGTTGTTGCTTTAATATGTAAATACACGCAAATCAGGATATTGTCTTGCTTATTTTCGTCTTTTTCTAATTTGCTGATGGGTGATGAGTCATTTGTAAAGTAAAATAGCATGGCATAACACATAATGTTCTTATTGCCATGAAACCCTGTCACCATTACTCATTGATCTGGGCTGAAATTCAGTTTTCTGTATGGCTCTTTCGCACTCACTTACTCTTTCTCAACCCTGGGCTGGTGTGATGCAGACTCTACTGTCAATGTTTCTGTTGACACTGACTCTAGTGTGACACTAAAATCATTAAGGTAAGCAATGTTGCTGCTTTCAGGAACCGTTGTAATTTTTAAGATTGCACAAACCGTTTGGTTTGTTACGGTAGTTTAGAGAACGGTTGGAAAAAAAAACGTCACCGGCGACTGGTTAGGGGATAAAGCGTTCTGTCTGAGCTTGTAACTGTTATTTTGGATGTTATCAGCCTATTGAAAAATAATCAGTGTGGAGCCTCTGGCTGATTAGAGGAAGCCCTGTATCAGATTGCGCCCAACCCCCTCTTTTTCTCTTGCTACCCAGGTTTAATACGGTTATAGCAAAGCACCTCCATCATGGACCTGTGCTATAAATCTGC
>NW_024584153.1:2957-16437 GCF_018398535.1 Haplochromis burtoni
CAGAAGAGAGAATTTGTAATTTGGATTAAAGAGGAATGTTTTTACTATTGTACAACCGTCAAAGCAAATATGTTGTAAGTAAGGTGATTAACCACTAGGTGACACCAGAACATTTTGATGTTAAACTTTAGCACAGATAACATGCACAACCTTAGCCTAAATAAATGCAAAGGTCTTGCATGTCCAGCATAGGGTACTTGATGGTTTTCTTTTAATGTTATTTTGGGGCTGTGCGTTGTGTATGTGTGGGCAGGCAGTGTCAGGATGTGGTTTAAATGTGTTAGAGTTTTCTTAGAGAAACAAAGTCATCTTTAAAACAGGGCGATGATCGCACCAGTCTGCCTCATGATCAGTAAGAAAACTGACTTTTTATTTCATATTTGTCAATAACAGATCTTTGTTTGTTTTCACATTTATAGCTTACATGCAGTTTTTCTCATTTGCAATGAGTCAATTCTTAAATGATGGTTAAAGTTTTAAAAACCTTTTGAAATCCTTTAAAACACTTTGCTACATGTGAACATCAGAAAGCATATTTGTTTTTTTCTTCTGTAAATTTGAGAAATGAGCCGTGTTGGCTTAGAGCCAAAGGGTTAAAGGGTCTTGTGAGTGGAGTTTGTGTGAGTTCCTGGTAGTCTAACTTCCTCCCATGGTCCAAACACATGCCTGTTAGGTTAACTAGTTATTTTAATTGTTCACAGGTAAGGATGGTTGTCTGTGAACGTTTAGCTCTGTGATGAACTGATGACTTGAGTCCTCGGGTGTAATCTGTCTCTAAGCTCCTGTTAGCTGGGCAGATTCCTGATTTTGTGCATTTTATGATTTTGAATTTGAATTCCTCTCATACATGTTAATGCGACATCAGCTGTCATGGTTGTTATAACTCACATCACTTCATACATGGTGGAATATTTACATGGATTAGTTTTCCCTGAAGCTAACATTAACCCTTCTTGAACATTCATGGTCAGAAGTTTCCATACACTCATCAGGGGAGTGAATGTTGAGGTAATTGTGGGCTTTTAATGGTTTCTTCAACTGTTCTTACATCTTTAATGACTTTAAAAAACTAAACAAAAAAAGGTTGAAATATTTGGTTAACATTTAACAAATATTAGTGACAGCCAACAACAAGGTGCAGGCATAACTCTGATGGGAAGTTTGACCTCTCTTATTGGCAGAATGTTTTGGTTCTGGGTCTTTGACCCAGCTCTTTGAGGTTACTTTTTTAGGTTAACATATTTGTTGATGTTTGATTTTTTGCTTTGTTAAGAAGTTTTAGGTTTGAGTTTTGGTTCTTTTCATGTCATTGAGTTTACAGCTTTCCCCACTTATGTCTGTGTCTGCTCGCCTTCTGTGGTCTCGCTCCCCTTCTCTCTGTGTCTTGTCTCCCTTAGTTGTCCCAGGTTTTCCTCCTTGTGTTTCATCCTTGTCTCATCTGTCCTTCATGTGCATCCATGTGTGTTCTCCACAGCCCATCATGTCTCTCGCCGTCTCCATCTTCTCTTTTTGTCTTGTTCCCATGTCTGTTTCCCTCTCTGTCCCAGTGTCAAGCTCGCAGAGATGGGCAGTAAAGCGTTACTTGTAACGAGTTACTGTAATCTGATTACTTTTTTCAAGTAACGAGTAAAGTAAGGGATTACTATTGCAAAAACGGTAATTAGATTACCGTTACTTTCCCGTAGGAACGCTGCGTTACTGCGTTACTAAAACCGTGATTTTTTTGCGAGAATGTCTCATGACATGACGTAAGCGAGTGCGCTTCGTGACAACCGGTTGTTCAGTGATGAACGTGACGAATCCTACTTCCGTCCTAAAGTAGTCTGCGTTTAATATGGCTTTTGTGTTGTTAACATGTTTAATGTTATGTATTTTCTTCTATTTGAATCTCAAAAAGCTCCTAAAACAGTCAGTGATCACTGTTGACCTCCCTCGGCTTTTATTACCGCTAATCATTTATTTAAGCTCAGTTTTTAAAACCTTAGGATGTAACTACAGCCCAGCCCATGCAGCAGTATATTAACTCATTCACTGCCAGCCATTGGCAGTGAATGAGTTAAACCCATTGACTCATTCACTGCCATTGACGGCTATAGACGTCAATGGCAGTGAATGAGTTAATAACCTCGTATTGTGGATGGATTATCTCAGTTGTTCTCCTGGCTGAAGTTTGGTCCTTTTACAGCATCCTGCCATGCGATTACATTTGTTCCTGACCACCGAGAACACTCACGTTAACTTTTATCGAGTGGAAAAAAAGTTAGCTTGTTTATATTATGCTAACATAGCTGTGTCGCTAGCGGTCACGTAGCACATCATTATATACCAGCTAGCCCAACTTCAGTAACCCTACAAACGTCACTGCTGTTTAGTTTTCTGTCTTCATTTATGCTGGAAGTGATAACAGAGCTGTACGTTTTAATTTGTTTCCAAAACCCCGCAGTCAGGACATGCTATATTGTATTTAGATAGAAGCTAGCGAGCTAACTTCCTGCTAACTTCTAACTCCGTTAAATGTCATAAATTCCATTTTCATGGATGCCTGGATGTTAAACTCAATTGTTACACCTGGTAGAGCAGAACGCTGATCATTTTATTAAAGATGAAAGACTTTAGACAGTTTTTCAACTCTCAGTAATGCCATAGTGATCGTTTGATATATGGACCTGCAGCGGAGTTTAGGTCCAGACACGGCTAGTGATGTTAGGGCTAGTGATGTCAGACCTAACGACTGGACAGCTGTGTGCAGATCAACAGTGGATCATATATCGAGTGCGGGAGAGAGTATGAGCGTGCAGCGTTTAAAGCTTGGAAGTACTGACCTTACTTTGAGTTTGATTCCATAAAAAGTGACAAAAACATTAGTGTCCGTTGTGCGTGGGAAGAAAACTTCTTTTTACAGCGAAAAAACCCCTAAACTTCCAAGCAAGCACCGAGTGCGCTACGACGTAATGGGAAATTCACAGAGAAACTCGCGGATTCTTCCACTGACCGCTGCGGCACACCTGCACCAGGGCAAACCTCCGCCTACCCCACTCCTGCTTTACAGGTGAAAATGTCATGGTCCTGAGTCTGAGGACTCAGTGTTTTGTGTTTCCTTATGCTTTTGTTCATTCCGAGTGTGTATTCTGTTGTGATTTTGCCATTTGTTAGGTTTCTGTTCTTTGCCTGCCTGCTCCCACTTCTCTGTGTTCCCTCTGTCTGTCCATGGTGTTATTGTGTCTGCTCATGAGTCTGCCTGTCAAGTTCAGTGTCCTGTCTGGTTCTCTGTGTCTGTTAGTTTCCTGCTTTATTGTGAAGGTCTCTGTCTGATGTGAGTGTGTTCAGTTTACATTTCCCCTGTCCCGTCAGCTCCAATTTCTCCCAGCTGTGTTGCCCTCCTGTCTCTCATCCCCTGATTACTGGTGTGTGTATTTAAGCCCTATGTGTTCTCCTGCCTGTTGCCGGTTCGTCTGTATTACTCAGTGTCAGTCTGTGTATCCACCGTGTCTTCTCCCTGCTGTTCATCGTCATCCTCCTCTGCTCGTTTTCATTCAGGTTTGTGCTCTGTAGTTTAGTTGTTTCCCAGTTTAGTTTAGTTCGAGCCCCGTTTGCTGTTTGTCCACATTCTTTTTGTGTTCAATAAATCACCTTCACTTCTCCACGACTGCCTGCGATTGGATCCTCATTTATTCCACAGCCGTGACAGTACGAACCGGCCACTATGGACCCAGCAGCAGTCAACCCGCCCGAGGAGCTCCGGGAGGACATTATTTACTCGGTGGACAGATTAATTAACTTATGGCTCGAGCATGAGGGGAGAGAATTCCGCCAAGGCATAGCTGTTCGGCTACAGCGCTTAGTTTCTGGTCTCCCCTGGTTGCTCAGCTCACTTCACCCGCTCACACAGAATTTCGTTCTGAACGAGCTTCATCTTCTCCCCCCTGCTACCACCCACTCTGCAACTCATGCTTCACTCCCTGACCCGACGGAGAGTGTCCTGCCCGGCCCGTCGGTCCAGCCTTCAAATGGGAAACGGCACTCACGCCGTCGACGCCCCTCGCCACAGTCGGACCCCAGGATATCAGAGCGGCCGACTGTGGTGAGTAAAAAGGATAACAGCTCCAATCTGAACTTTGAGACTTTTTCTTCTGGGGTTGTTCGGGGTGTGTCAGTGGGAGCTAATTCGCAAAGCTTACCTACCTTCGTGATAACCGATCTCTCCCAGGTTGGCATTTTTAAGACTTCAGTGAAAGCAAAGGGCTGTTGTTCTTCTGAACCTGTTAAACCCATGTCAGCTAACCCAGGGTCTGCTAAAACTGTGGCATATATCCCAGAGACAATTAACACCAGCTCTGATAATACCAGGACTGTTTATTCTTTTGAACTGCAACCGGAAGCTCAGTTAGCCGCCCGGCCTCAAGCTCAGTTAGCCGCCCGGCCTCAAGCTCAGTTAGCCGCCCGGCCTCAAGCTCAGTTGGCCGCCCGGCCTCAAGCTCAGTTGGCCGCCCGGCCTCAAGCTCAGTTGGCCGCCCGGCCTCAAGCTCAGTTGGCCGCCCGGCCTCAAGCTCAGTTGGCCGCCCGGCCTCAAGCTCAGTTGGCCGCCCGGCCTCAAGCTCAGTTGGCCGCCCGGCCTCAAGCTCAGTTGGCCGCCCGGCCTCAAGCTCAGTTAGCCGCCCGGCCTCAAGCTCAGTTAGCCGCCCGGCCTCAAGCTCAGTTAGCCGCCCGGCCTCAAGCTCAGTCTCCAATTCCACCACCGTCGTCATCCCAACCATTGTTTCAGTCACCCTCAGTTCAGCCTCCTGTTCAGCAGCCACTAGCCCTGCACCCTGTGTCACTTGCTACTCCGGTACAACAAGCTCAGTCAAATCAATCTAAAAGGAACTGTGTTTCATCCGTTTGTTCTAAGCAGAGCGTCAAACCTAATGATAATGTAATCATTCCTAAAAAGCTGGCCAGTTCAGAGACTGTGACGCGCTCCAGGGCCTCCCCAGAGGCTGAGTTTCAGCCCTCAGCCCACTCTGGACCCCTGGAGGCTAGGAACCCAGCTGAGGACTGCACCCGGCTGTCACTGCCTGAGCAGAGTCAATGCTCTGGGCGGCTGAAGTCTGCTATGTGTTTGCCAGAGGCCCGTGCGCCTGCTGGTTTTGATCTGTCCCTGCCAGAGGCCCGTGCGCCTGCTGGTTTTGATCTGTCCCTGCCAGAGGCCCGTGAGCCTGCTGGTTCTGATCTGTTCCTGCCAGAGGTCCTCGCACCTGCTGGTTTTGTCCTGTGTGTTCCAGGGGCCCCTGTGCCCACTGGTCCTGAGACTGTTCTCGCTGGAGGGCCCGAGGAGCCCGTCCAGCCTTTTGCATCGTCAGCTGGGGGGCCCGAGGAGCCCGTCCAGCCTCCTTCCTCGTCAGCTGGGGGGCCCGAGGAGCCCGTCCAGCCTCCTTCCTCGTCAGCTGGGGGGCCCGAGGAGCCCGTCCAGCCACCAGCTGCTCCACCAGCAGCCTCATCCACGCTTGCAGCAGCAGTTTCATCCATGCCGCCGCCTGCTGCAGCGCCTCCGTCTCCAGCTTCCACGCCGCCGCTACCTGCAGCCTCCGTGTCTCCATCCACGCCAGCTGCAGCCTCCGTGTCTCCATCCACGCCAGCTGCAGCCTCCGTGTCTCCATCCACGCCAGCTGCAGCCTCCGTGTCTCCATCCACGCCAGCTGCAGCCTCCGTGTCTCCATCCACGCCAGCTGCAGCCTCCGTGTCTCCATCCACGCCAGCTGCAGCCTCCGTGTCTCCATCCACGCCAGCTGCAGCCTCCGTGTCTCCATCCACGCCAGCTGCAGCCTCCGTGTCTCCATCCACGCCAGCTGCAGCCTCCGTGTCTCCATCCTCGCCGTCGCCTGGCTCAGCCTCTGCTGCATCCTCGCCGTCGCCTGGTCCGGCTTCAGCATCATCCACGCCTGGTCCAGAATCGGCATCATCCTCAGCATCGCCTGGTCCAGAATCGGCATCATCCTCAGCGTCGCCTGGTCCAGAATCGGCATCATCCTCAGCGTCGCCTGGTCCAGAATCGGCATCATCCTCAGCGTCGCCTGGTCCAGCCTCTGCCTCAGCGTCGCCTGGTCCAGCCTCTGCCTCAGCGTCGCCTGGTCCAGCCTCTGCTTCAGCTTCGCCTGGTCCAGCCTCGGCTTCAGCTTCGCCTGGTCCAGCTTCGGCTTCAGCTTCATTCGCTTTGCCGGGTCCAGCCTCCAGCCACTGTGGACGCCCTCCTGAACTGCCTTCCCCATGGCCGGCCTCCGGACTTGCATTGTCGCCACCGCTGCCGTGAGCACGGTCGGCCCCCAGAACTATTTCCACGCCGCTGTTGCCGTCCGCACGGTCGGCCCCCAGAACTGTTTCCACGCCGCTGTCTACTGCGTGGCTGGCCTCCGGACCTGCCCCACTGCCGCTGACGACGGTTGGCCCCCAGAACTGAACTGTTTTCAGGGGGCTTGACCCCTCTCGGAGCCAACGAACACCGGACTGGGACGCCGCATGTGCGCTGCCAGCCTATTTCCAAACAGGATTTCAGTTGCTTTCTGGGGCATACGGCTGTTGGCCCCCGAGGGACTGCACTAAGTATTTGGCTCCGGTGTGTTGGCCGCGGCAGTGGGGCCTCAGGTCCGGAGGCCGAAGGTCAAGCCGCCGCTTGGAAATTCAGATTGCCGCTGCTTGGGCATATTTAGGCCGTACTCTTAGATCGGGGCCTCCGGTGCCTGGCAACCCGGCCACGCGCCGCTTGGTGCGGGGACAGCAGGTAGTTGTGTTCGGTAATTTTTTGGTTTTTGTGTGTTTTTGGTGCCGGTTTGGTTTTGCGCTTCTCTACTTTGTGTGCGGTGAGGTGGTGTTGTGTCTTGATACGTAATGTGGGATCGGGAGCTGTCTCGTGGGCTATGTTAGCCAGCCTTGAGGGGAGAGTTGTGGGGGGGTCCACTGGATGTGTTCTAGCGATGAGACTGCCTGCACGGAGTGGCTGGAGGCTGAACCTCGCAGTGGTTATATGAGTGTGTAATCTCGTTAATAGTTCTGGGGGCCGACCGTGCTCACGGCAGCGGTGGCGACAATGCAAGTCCGGAGGCCGGCCATGGGGAAGGCAGTTCAGGAGGGCGTCCACAGTGGCTGGAGGCTGGACCCGGCAAAGCGAATGAAGCTGAAGCCGAAGCTGGACCAGGCGAAGCTGAAGCCGAGGCTGGACCAGGCGACGCTGAGGCAGAGGCTGGACCAGGCGACGCTGAGGCAGAGGCTGGACCAGGCGACGCTGAGGATGATGCCGATTCTGGACCAGGCGACGCTGAGGATGATGCCGATTCTGGACCAGGCGATGCTGAGGATGATGCCGATTCTGGACCAGGCGTGGATGATGCTGAAGCCGGACCAGGCGACGGCGAGGATGCAGCAGAGGCTGAGCCAGGCGACGGCGAGGATGGAGACACGGAGGCTGCAGCTGGCGTGGATGGAGACACGGAGGCTGCAGCTGGCGTGGATGGAGACACGGAGGCTGCAGCTGGCGTGGATGGAGACACGGAGGCTGCAGCTGGCGTGGATGGAGACACGGAGGCTGCAGCTGGCGTGGATGGAGACACGGAGGCTGCAGCTGGCGTGGATGGAGACACGGAGGCTGCAGCTGGCGTGGATGGAGACACGGAGTCCAGGCTCGCATGTTGCTTGTGGCACGTGGATGAGACACGGAGGCTGCACGCCTCTGGCGTGGATCGTGTCAGACACTACCGAGTAAGGATGCCAGCTGATTGCAGCTGGGAGTTGTGGGTAAGAAATCACTCTGAGAGAACAGCCCCTTAGTGTGTTCTCACGCCTGCTGGCTTCGTTGGATGCTGGCGTCGTGGCTGCAGCTACTGGTACTTTGAATGGAGAACGGATGGCCAGTGCAGTCAGGTAGCTGGCGTGCGTCCCGGTCTTCTTCCCGGACTAGTTCTCACCGTCATCACTCGCTCTGCTCCGGCTATTTCAATAATCTGATGCTGGCAGCGTGGTTGAGTGGTGCTCTTCGGGTTGGGTGTACAACTGGTGGCTGTGACGGGCTTCCGGCCCAGCCTGACGAAGGAGGATGGCTGGTACGGAGGCTCTCGTTGCCAGTCGTGATGTAGGACTCCGGAGGCTGGACCCGCTTGTTTTCATTCAGGTTTGTGTAGTTGTTTCCCGGTTTAGTTTAGTTCGAGCCCTGTTTGCTGTTTGTCCACATTCTTTTTGTGTTCAATAAATCACCTTCACTTCTCTACGACTGCCTGCGATTGGATCCTCATTTATTCCACACGGCTCGCCTCGGCAGCCGTGACAAATAGAGCAACAGGACCGCTAGTCTTTGACTTTATTTATTTTCTGCTGTGTTTTACTTGCATCTATTTGAAAGAGTGAGTGTAAACACAAAAACTATTTTATTTTATGTGCTGGAATGTGCAGAAAATAGGTTTAAATGTTAAACAAATTTCTTCCAGTCAGAGAATGTTGCATATAATTAAATTTTTGCTTGATGCATAAAGTTAAAAGATTAAAACTAATAAAACAAGTTTTAAAAAGAGACTTTTTCATTTGATTACATTTTGTATGATGGATTATGTAGAAAAAGTAGAATTGGGCTGAAAGATCTATCGCTTTATCACCTATTCAGGTTGTAAATCGTGTTTGGTTTTTTTTGTTTTTTTTTTTGTTTTGTTTTTTTAAAGTAACTAAGTAACTACTTTCGAAAATAAGTAATTAGTAAAGTAATGGGATTACCTTTTTGGGGAAGTAATTAGTTACTGATTACTTTTTTCAAGTAACTTGACCAACACTGCAAGTTCGTGTGTCTTAGTCTGTGTCTTTGTATGTTACTTCTTAGATCTTTATTCAGATCTTTGGACTTTCCCATTTTTTGAGTATTGGTTAATCTGATGAGCGAACAAGTCCTTTAGTGCTGACAGACAAAGTACCAGTTGTAGTCAATCATGATCACCCATGAAAAGGTGACCTTGTCATTAAGCGTCACTTACTAAAAGATTTAAGTGTGTGTATATTGAACCTAAAAGTATTATTTTAAACCAGTGCAGATTTGAGAAAATCTAAAATAAATTCAAATTTGTGCAACCAATTATTGTTTGTGAAATGAATAAAGATGTAATATTAAGATTAGAGATTAAAGTGATTCCACCCTGGAAACAAAACATTTTAAAGAAATCAAAAGCCTAACATTACCATGTTGTTCTTGGCAATGTTGAGTTTGTGGAAACTTTTGTCCAAAACGGTCGCTGGTTTGAATCTGTGCAGTGGCAGAAATGGTTTCAACATCTATGTCATTGATCGTCTCACACTGCATGTTTTGCATGTCAACTGATGTGTCTCAACCTGATGTTTTTGAACCTGCAGCTGCTACTCTGAGCATCCATCCCGGCAGGTCAGTCTTCTTTTATTATGAAACCGTGACTCTGAGCTGTGCAGTGCCAGGCAGCTTCAGCAGCTGGACAGTGAAGAGAAACACCTCCACAAGGTCTTCTGTTTCATGTGAAACCTGGGGCCAATTAAATGGGTCATCCTGCACCATCAAAGGTGTCTACCCATCAGACAGTGGAGTGTACTGGTGTGAGTCTGACAGCGGGGAGTGCAGCAACACCATCAACATCACAGTGACAAGTAAGCTTGCTAAGTAATGTCAGATTGTTGATGTTGTATCTTAAGTAAAAATAAAATTAACGCATTTTGCAATTTCTTTTTAACTAAGAACAAAACCAGAGTCAGAGACCACAGTTTCTCTCTCTGCATTTCAGCTGGTGTCATCCTGCAGGGTCCTGCTGTTCCTCTGACTGAGGGAGACAGTGTGACACTAAACTGCTCCTATAAGGAAAAATATGCAAAAGAGTCTACGTCCAATTTCAGTGCTGCTTTCTACAGAAATGGTGCTGTTATTGAAAAAATGTCTGAAGGAAGGTTGAGCTTTATCCATGTGTCCAAGGAGGACGAAGGCTTCTACAAGTGTGTTCATCCCACTGAAGGACAGTCACCAGAGATTTGGCTGGAAGTGAGAGGTGAGGATGATGTTAGATTTCATGAAGCTTTCGTCTGACAGCTTATAAATACTGTTGCATACATAAAGCAGTTTCAGTTATAACTTGGTGATTAAATGGGATGTTTTTTGTATAAACCTGACCACAACTAATTAACAAAGCCTGTTACCACAGTATATCACAGTTCTCTATGTCCCTCTATGCTGCCTGCTGACAGTCAGGTTTAAAGCTGTAAGTTTTATAGATCCTTCCTGCTGCCGGCCTTACCTTCCCAAACAGCACTTTGCACATGATAGGGCAGAGGTCTTTATCGGGAGTCATATAGTCTCCCCTGTGCACGGTGTTGGTGAGCATTGGTGGAAGTGAAGAGGAGAGATGTTGAAATCGGGCTCAAAGGACCAAAGTGACAGAAAAATTCTCTTATGAAGTGAAACACACAGAATAAGGAGTTACAATGGGTTTATTTTATTGGAAGCAGCAGGAAGCAGAGTTGGCTTCAACTTCTTTGCTCAAGTAAAAGTAAAAACGTAAAGTCTCTGAAATGTACTCAAAGCAAGAAAGTAAAAAGCAGCTCTTTGGAGGATGTTTCTATATTTGTGTTAAGCTAGCTTCATAAGTCATCACTTAACAACCAGATACTCTAGCACAAGACACGTGACTGTCAAAGTAAAACGGGAAATACACAAACAAAGGAACCAGGGTGACTAGACATACCACAAGGAACACAATGGAGGCACAGTAACCAAACCTAAAGACTACAAATCACAAAATACTAAAGACAACTTAGGAAGCTATAAATACAAAAAAAAAAAACCCTAAACCACAGGAACCACAAATATACAGAATATTAATGATCAACACATAAACACTGGGTGACCAGATCCAGGATCATGACGGCTGTAATTTAAACACAAAAAGATCCATACAAGGTACCTGTGTTAAAAAATATAAATGTAATATTGTCATCCTGCTCAGATTTAATCTAAAGTCTGGATTCTCTTTCCATCAAACATGATGTGAAATCAAAATAAGCAAAAACAAAACAAAAATGAGTCCTGTCTAAATTACAATGATGCCATTTTATAACCTTATTAACCTGCATGTATGCGACAAGTCATTTGTTGTTGCTTTAATATGTAAATACACACAAATCAGGATATTGTCTTGCTTATTTTCGTCTTTTTCTAATTTGCTGATGGGTGATGAGTCATTTGTAAAGTAAAATAGCATGGCATAACACATAATGTTCTTATTGCCATGAAACCCTGTCACCATTACTCATTGATCTGGGTTGAAATTCAGTTTTCTGTATGGCTCTTTCTCACTCACTTACTCTTTCTCAACCCTGGGCTGCTGTGATGCAGACTCTACTGTCAATGTTTCTGTTGACACTGACTCTAGTGTGACACTAAAATCATTAAGGTAAGCATTGTTGCTGCTTTCAGGAACCGTTGTAATTTTTAAGATTGCACAAACCGTTTGGTTTGTTACGGTAGTTTAGAGAACGGTTGGAAAAAAAAGGTCACCAGCGACTGGTTAGGGGATAAAGCGTTCTGTCTGAGCTTGTAACTGTTATTTTGGATGTTATCAGCCTATTGAAAAATAATCAATGGCTTTCAGTCCGATACATGTCACCTCCTCTTTGATCTATGACTCAGCACAGTTGTGGGCAGTGACTGAATGCTGTTTTCATCACTATAAATCTGTGATAAACAGAGCAAATAAGATTTGGCAGATATCTTGCTGCTGTGAGATTGATGGGAGGATAAGTTTTCTTAGAAGTCTATGGTTAGAAAAAAAAAAGTTGACATATTGATTCCGTGTTTTTCAGGTAATGATAATGATAACACTAACAACCCTGTTAGTGCCGGTGTCATTGGTGTCATTGTTGGTGGGGTTGTCATCACCGTCATCACTGTCATTGCTGTCATTGCTTGGTGCAAATTCTAGAAACTTTGGCAAAAGTGTAAGTAACAGTTTTCTTCTCTTTTAATTAAAAAAAACATCTTACAAAAAAAAAAAAACAACAACAACAAGAAAAAAACTGAACAAACCTGAACAGATTTGTGGCAATTTATAAGTTATTACCACTCAATTACCTGTGGTAGTTTCTGTGTAATAAGGGTTTCTGTGTAATCAGGCAGTGTTGCAATTTGATAATATATAATATGGTAAATTACATGTTTAAAATGTCCAGTACAGAAAAATAAGATGCCATCCATATTCTCCTGTTTGTCCAGTTCAGGGTTGTGGGTCGAAACACCACAGGCCTCTGCTGCGTTCGTCATTGATTGACCTCTAACCATCCAAAGATTCAGCCTCTCCTTCAGCAAGTAACGCCAAGCAAGGCACTTGCATATTGAAAAATCCAAAGGAAAAAACAATGTTAAAGCAAGCACTGTCAGTTTTTTGAGCAACAATTTTACAGATACAGTGTCCTGTTAAAAAAGGCACTGTTATAATTTGTGTATAAAGTAAATAATAACTACTCTTTTGCTTTTTCTAAAATATGATATTGGAATATTCAATGTCTATCATTAGAAAAGAGCCACTCAGAAATTCGCTGTGAGTGGATAGCTATGTTATGAGGACTTGCATCCTAGATCCATGTTTATATAAACCACTGGACTGGTTTCAACTCCAACTTCAACAGCATGGGTCAATGGCTCAGATGTGTGGTGTCCTCAGAATATAGCTCCACCCAGTGACTTTTGTAGTGGTTTATTTCTAATAATATAATCTAAATATTCCAGTGCATTCCAATATGTCATTTTAGATAGAAAAAAAAAAAGACAAATTAATAATTTTACTTTACACACAAATTATAATGCTGCATTTTTTTTTTTATATGACAGTCTGTTTCTGTGAAATGGTTGTTCAAAGACCTTCCAAACAGCGGCTTGGTGCTGCTTGCTGCAGGAGAGGCTAGATCTGTCAAGACCTGCTGTTGCAGATCATGTGAGGCGAGGTGCAGATCCAAGCGCAGACAAGGATAAGAAATAAGCAAAGATCAGAACGCAAAAATAATCTGAACTGGGAAAAATACTAGGAAACCATGAAACATGAGGGGAGGTGAGAAGAGACTCAGAACAGGGATACGGAAAGACTGAGACAACCTCTACACAAATGTCATGGACCCAGCTCTGGAGGACTCGGGGTCCGTGAGCAGTTTTGACTCACCTCCCGTTGATATGGTTGTTATTATTATTTTGGTGATGTGTGTGTTTTTCTGCACTGTGCTGTGTTAGTCTGTGTCCCAAGTCAGTGTGTAGCATTAGGAAGTGCGGATCGTGTGTGCGCGCGCAGGTTCAGTGTTTAACGGCTGCTTCTGTATTGTCCTGCAGGTGAAACGAGGGACCAGAGGGGCAGCACGCACAGGGTGTGCAGTAACACAACAGCGGGGAGGACGAGCACGAGCACAGACGTCGGAGGGAAGCACGCACACGGGGTTCGAGGGAGCAACGGGGAGTTATTGTGTTTACAGCTTT
>NW_024584153.1:16457-21488 GCF_018398535.1 Haplochromis burtoni
TTTTTCAGTGTGCCTCAATTTGCATGCTCTTCAGTGTCTTGCCTGCCAATAAAAGCTTGGTCCAGTGCTTGGTCGTCAGATAGTGAGTAAAGAGCTCATTGTGTAGAACAAAGACATTTCTCATGCTTTTTGCATTGAATTGCAGTATATTTTCAACAGCAGCCAGTACGAGTATCAAGATACTCTCTGATTTAATGTCCGCTCCAGTAAGCTGCTGGAGCCCGTCTCTCATAAATTTACTTTTTGAATCCACTGGAGACTTGTAGCTATTTCACAGATATCAGTTGTAGTCTTATTTATTACAACGGAAGTTTCAGAATCAGAATACTTTATTAATCCCTAAGGAAATTATCCCATTTTTGTAATGCTATTTATGGCTTTATTCACACATACCCACAACAGTGACAGTTGCTCATGAGTGAACTGGACTTTATGCTGTGCCAGTCTTTATAAATAGTCCATAAAATATGAACAAAGTATTCATATTGGAAGCTTTTGGATTTCCATTTATAGCCCACTGTAGTCAGACCTTTGTTGACCAATCATATGTGATCAGGCTTTGTTTGCTTACAGGTAAATACTCACGGAGGGTAAAAGAGGGAATGCATTAGCAGAAATGGAGTGAAAAGAGACTCAAGACTTGAAAAAAGCAAAAAAAGAAAAGAAGAAAAAAAGAAAGAAAAAAGAAAAGAAAAAAAAGAGAAAAAAAAAGAAAAAGAAAAATAATCAATGGCTTTCAGTCCGATACATGTCACCTCCTCTTTGATCTATGACTCAGCACAGTTGTGGGCAGTGACTGAATGCTGTTATCATCACTATAAATCTGTGTAAACAGAGCAAATAAGATTTGGCAGATATGTTGCTGCTGTGAGATTGAGAGGATAAGTGTTCTTAGAAGACTATGGTTAGAAAAAAAAACAAAAAAAAAGTTGACATATTGATTCTGTGTTTTTCAGGTAATGATAATGATAACACTAACAACCCTGTTAGTGCCGGTGCCATTGGTGTCATTGTTGGTGGGGTTGTCATCACTGTCATCACTGTCATTGCTGTCATTGCTTGGTGCAAATTCTAGAAACTTTGGCAAAAGTGTAAGTAACAGTTTTCTTCTCTTTTAATTAAAAAAACGTCTTACAAAAAAAAAAAAAAACAACAACAAGAAAAAAACTGAACAAACCTGAACAGATTTGTGGCAATTTATAAGTTATTACCACTCAATTACCTGTGGTAGTTTCTGTGTAATCAGGCAGTGTTGCAATTTGCAACACTGCCTGATGATGATAATGATGATAATATATAATATGGTAAATTACATGTTTAAAATGTCCAGTACAGAAAAATAAGATGCCATCCATATTCTCCTGTTTATCCAGTTCAGGGTTGTGGGTCGAAACACCACAGGCCTCTGCTGCGTTCGTCATTGATTGACCTCTAACCATCCAAAGATCCAGCCTCTCCTGCAGCAAGTAACGCCAAGCAAGCCACTTGCATATTGAAAAATCCAAAAGAAAAAACAATGTTAAAGCAAGCACGATGTAACTGTCAGTTTTTTGAGCAACAATTTTACAGATACAGTGTCCTGTTAAAAAAGGCACTGTTATAATTTGTGTATAAAGTAAAATAATAACTACTCTTTTGCTTTTCCTAAAATATCATATTGGAATATTCAATGTCGATCATTAGAAAAGAGCCACTCAGAAATTCATTGTGAGTGGATAGCTATGTTATGAGGACTTGCATCCTAGATCCATGTTTATATTAACCAATGGACTGGTTTCAACTCCAACTTCAACAGCATAGGTCAATGGCTCAGAGGTGTGGTGTCCTCAGAGCTCCACCCAGTGACTTTTGTAGTGGTTTATTTCTAATAATATAATCTAAATATTCCAGTGCATTCCAATATGTTATTTTAGGTAGAAAAGAAAAAAGACAAATTAATAATTTTACTTTACACACAAATTATAATGCTGCATTTTTTTTTATATGACAGTCTGTTTCTGTGAAATGGTTGTTCAAAGACCTTCCAAACAACGGCTTGGTGCTGCTTGCTGCAGGAGAGGCTAGATCTGTCAAGACTTGCTGTTGCAGATCATGTGAGGCGAGGTGCAGATCCAAGCGCAGACAAGGATAAGAAATAAGCAAAAATCAGAACGCAAAAATAATCTGAACTGGGAAAAATACTAGGAAACCATGAAACATGAGGGGAGGTACAGACGCACATGATGAACTGGAGAGACAAAGGATGAAACACAAGAACGAGAACATGGGAACAGGTAAGGGAGATGAAACAAACACATGAGCAAGAGGGCGAGGGACGCAGAGAGGGAGAAACATGGAGGGAGAGAGAGGGAAGGAGAGACATGGCTAGAAAGACAAAATGACAAAACAACATGAAGACAAGACTGACTTAACTGGGAGACACTGAGGAAGGGCACACAGATGAAACAATGACATAAAAGGGAACCATAAAACACACAAGACAACCCAAACAACAAGATAAACTCAAGAGTGGTAGAAATTAAACTAGTAGAGAACATAAGTCAGTGAATATCAAATAAACAACACTCAAAAACTGTCATATAAATATAATATTGTATGATATAAATATGAAAACATCCTTTCTGATTTATGATGCCCAAACATGAAATATGAAACTAAATATAAAACACTGGGTCATCCGAGGTACTCTGACAGGATCTTTGGATGCTTAGAGGTCAGTTAATGATGACGGTGGCATTCATCCTGTGCAACCCTGAATTAGACAAGTGCGAGAACATGGCATTGTATTTGTGTGTACTGGACATTTTAAACATGTCTTCCACTTTCTTTCCTATCTGAAATATTTTTAGCATATCATGTATTGTCATCCAGCTGTGAAAGAGGATTCTCTACACTCACATGTGAATCTAATGTATTAATATGTATTATTCCTTTAAACTGACTTGGGCAAAATGCTAATAATTAATTCCAGTTCCCTCAAGACTTCCTGATGCTTGTTTCAATCATTAATTATGAATACGGTATTAACTTCCTGGTTATTACACAGAAACTACCACAGTGTTGTCATCAGTGCTATTCTCATGCAATATAAAAACAAAAACCTCCATGTTACCTCATACTAAATGTAAAATATATGGCTACAGTTGCTGTATTATAAAATTTCTGAAATTTCCAGTCACTATCAATTTTCATCCTAACATCACTCAATGCAATCTGTAAATGTTTGGCATCAATAGACATCAATCAGATTGATATGAATACACCTGCTTGACAAAAGGTGTCTAATATCAGACCTACAAGAGTCTTTGTTTACAACGATCTGGATCCTTTATATAGATCAGGAAATAAAAGTTCAGAAATCAGTCTGTGATAAAAATATAAATATATGACATCTCATATAACTCAAGCGTGTAGTGCTTGGTGATCTGCTATAGCTTAAAGCTATTCAATGTGAATTTTATTGGCCCTTTCAGCTCAAAAGAAAAAACTGCATAATGCATGATGAATTCTTTAACATACCAATACTTTCTCTCTTTAGTCTTTCTTGCTTTTAATTTGAAATATTTCTTGTTTTCCACAACCTAAGATGTAAGTTTGTTAGCTTAACCACATGTTGACCAGAGTGTCCAAACAACATAATATGTTAATGATCGATTTTGAGAAGCAAATAACTTGTTTTATGTTGCACAGGAAGAAAAAACATAGGACAAAGCAATCATCCAAACAGTGAGCAAGCAGAACCACAACAAGAAGAGATTCGACTGAGAGAAGAGCAAGAACAGCCAAACGGACAGCTTGTCCAACAGCTTGGTCGCACAGCAGAATGTAAATTTATCTCAAAAGAACTGTGTGTTGGTTTTTGGTCATGGACATTTTTTAAGTTAACAATACATATGTGTTTAGAGACATTTGATATGATTGTGCAAGAAACATCTCCTGGATGCACTGGCATGCATCTTTAGTGATGTATCCTGGGGTCATTAGGCATTTTGGATCTTGCAACATCATACACGCAGCCGGGGGTGATCCCAACGGATCAGCCCTCTTAATTCACAGCCACCTTGTGGCTTTCCCTGCCGCTTCACTCACAGCCTGGATGGACCTCTTCTTCATTGCCCCAGCCACACCCAGCTGGTCAAGGACTTTGCAGAGTGATCATCCTGCAAAGCCCTTACAACCCACTACTATGGGCTCATAGAGTGTCTCCCACCCCCTTCCCCTGCACTCCTGCACTAGTTCCTGGTACTTGTCGCGTTTCCTCTCGTTGGCCTCCTCGATCCGCTCTTCCCAGGGCACTCTGAGTTCCAGCATGATCAGATGACTACCTGGCAAATAAAAAAACAAAAACTAAAAATAGACACACACACACACACACACTTGTTATTAATTAAGATATTGAGGTGTAAAAATTTGTTCCATTTGGACCTCTACTTTCAGAAGTTTTAGTCCTTAAAAACTGGACATGAAAAAAAATCTTGATGATGTATTTGAAAACGAAGATGAGGCAGTTTATGTCAAGTAACACAACAAAACTGGACTGTGTGTCCACAAACACTCATTGGGTAATTTTATGAAGTATTTCTCATGTGAAACCTTGAAACTGTTAGTTAGATCCTTGGTGTTTGCTTTATCCTTGTTGTTAGGGTTATATTGTTGATTGTTATTTATGCTTAGAAATATGTACTCAGAAATGCTTAGTCGATTATAATCGATTGCATAATGATAGAGGTCTGATCCTTAACAGTCTGCAAAGACTCTGTGTGCTACCCAGAGCACTCTGGCATACGCACACATCTTAAGGTCATGAGAGAGGTTGTACCTTCTCTTACTTATTTATGGTATAGGAGGACACTTACTCTGTATCTGTTTAAGTACAAGTGCCTTTTGATTAGGTGGACCGCTAGACTCCTGGCACCAGCTTTGGGGAGTCTTCACAGGGTCACATCTTGACCCCACACACCCACACACATACCTATACGACACACAGACAAGGTACTCTTTGTTCACATGTATGCCTATGTAAGACGTCAT
>NW_024584153.1:21508-22567 GCF_018398535.1 Haplochromis burtoni
GATGATCGCACCAGTCTGCCTCATGATCAGTAAGAAAACTGACTTTTTATTTCATATTTGTCAACAACAGATCTTTGTTTGTTTTTATATTTATAGCTTGCATGCAGTTTTTCTCATTTGCAATGAGTCAATTCTTAAATGATGGTTAAAGTTTTAAAAGCAGTTTCTGAAATTCTTTAAAACACTTTACTACTTGTGAACATCAGAAAGCATATTTGTCTTTTTCTTCTGTAAATCATTTGAGAAATGAGCCATGTTGGCTTAGAGCCAAAGGGTTAAAGGGTCTTTTGAGTGGAGTTTGTGTCTTTGTTTGGACTGTGTGAGTTCCTGGTAGTCTAACTTCCTCCCACGGTCCAAACACATGCCTGTTAGGTTAACTAGTTATTTTAATTGTTCACAGGTAAGGATGGTTGTCTGTGAACGTTTAGCTCTGTGATGGACTGATGACTTTTGGTGACTTGCATCTTGCTTTTGCTGTTGTAGTAGAATTGTCTCGTTCCAGCAGTGGGTCTGTGCCAGGCAGACCCACTTGTGTGGTGATATGTATTTTTTTTTCTCTGCCAAAAAACAACTTATGTTGAACTTTGAACTGATAATAATTAAAGAAGGGCATTTCCTACTGAAAATGAGGAAGAAGAAAAGACTTCACAACTCACTGAGTTTAAACACATATTACCAGAGCTATGAAAACAAGAAAAACAGCATACATGCAAGCTACATGCAATTACAGCCTATTTCATTTAATTGCTATATTAATTGTTATATTGCTGCTAATCAGTATTCTGTGTTTGCACAGATCTACAGTATGGATTTAACGTTCCTTCCCAGATGCCTTCAAAACTGGATTATAGATGGCAGACAGTTGGTGTCATAGGCCACCACCTCTGTTCAAAGATGGTCGCTCACAGTGATTTCAGTGATCATGTGATTTCCTGAGGTCAGATGGCCCAGAGTGTGAGTGGGCGTTAAGGCGTCACAGTGGACATAAATGGCTTCTTTGACCTCAGGAAATCACATGATAGGGTGGGGCTAGGTTTCACAATGAGCTCACCCGAAACC
>NW_024584154.1:0-22486 GCF_018398535.1 Haplochromis burtoni
TGTAACAAAAAATAATTTCCCCCAGGGATCAATAAAGTATTCTGATTCTGATTCTGATTAAACCTGAAGTGCCCTTCTTCCCCTGGTACATTGAGTCTACTAGATTTGCTTCGGCAACTATTCACTGACCTCATCGTGACCGCAGACGCTCAGACGTCTCCTCTTCTGCTCACAATCGGCAGTTATCTCTTTCCTCTCTTCTTATTGTGGAATGTTCTGATGCTCAATTCACCTCTCCTCACCAACAGGTGTCACATCACAATGAACTGCAGGGAATTGAGTCCAGAGATTGGTGGGACAGAGATGGAAGGACTGCAGCTGTGTGAGTGTGGATACAAATAGTGTCAAAGCGTACCCAGTGGGGGTGGTGTATATGCTTGTGGTGTTTCTAGAGGTCTATATGTGTGGGCTTACGTGTATGTTGCAAAGTGTGAAATGCTGATGGATGTGTGTCAGAGTTTGTGTGAAGTGAAGGCTATGCAAACGGTTTTTCATATTATAACCACATTTAAACCCCCTGCCTCCCAAACCCCGCTGAGACAAATGGAAATTTAGACCAACCACTTCAGAAAGCTGATTTTTCTACCCCGTTGCCTGTTCTCACTCTCTCTGGCTGCAGCTAACAAGGCAATTGACAGGGCAATATGAGCACCATTTTCATTCTGGCATTTCCTAATGTTAAACACCAGAGTAATCAACAAGCTGCCTGCCTTCCTGTCTGTGTCCCTCGCTTTCTGTCTCGTCTCTGAACCGATGCCTGCTTGCTTGTGCGGTCTCTGGCCACGTTCATTTAATGCATCCATATTGGATTTCCTAATGCCTACAGCCAACCAAATGTCTTATGCTGCTTGCATCTTTACTGCTTTCGTTACAGACAAGTCCAATTTGTGTTTGTATGTGTCTGCATACCTGCTTGCGTAAGAGGGAAAGAAAATGTCACTGTTTTTTTTTTTTGCCAGACTTTACCCTTGTTAAAATTGCTATAAATTACTAACTGAAAAACACATACACATACTTAAATTGTCCATATATACGTATGTGTGTGTGTGTAGTAATTTTATAATACTTTTTAAAACATTTGGAAAGTTGGAAAGAACAAATGTGTCTGTTGGGTTTAACTTTATAGCTCAATTTAATTTTAATGTCAATTTTCACATTTCAAAACTCGGAATGCCTTTGAACTACACAATTTACATTTAATTCCGCTACCCCTTCCTCTGGGTCAAATCTGAAACAAAATAACACGACATTATTAGACCAACATTTTTACAGTGTATGCTCATTCACAGTCCTTCCCTTTTTGGTGATTTATTTGGTGCTGTTTATCACGTTGTTTATCCCCACTAATTACTGAGATTCAGGATTTGGAGGTATTTGTAATTCCAATGTGAATTTTTTCTTCTCTGCCTGCCAGACTGTCAACTCATCTGACGTTTGACATCTGTAAAAATGAAGCATCAAGAGTCCTCATAAAATTGCTAAAAGCCGCTCATCTATGGACATTTTTCTCTCTTTTGATGGTTTGTAGATTAGACCGGGAGTATGTTATTAATGAGCGAGATTACAACCAGCCGTTGCTAACCGGATTACGGTTTAATACAGCTCAATTTTCCTGTGCTATACCAGCTCCTTTTCTCGTCCCTCTGTCTCTTTAGTTCCTTCCTTCTCTTCTCATCTTTGGACTTTCTGTTCATTAGCTATGTGCTCTAGTGTTACACATGCATCTGTTTGTGAGATTTTGATTGTTTTTCACTGATGACATCAGGTTTCAGGAACTACATGGGTCAAAGAAGCACACGAGCCTGAGGACACACGTACGATTTTGAGAACAATGTGTCAACGCTGAGTTAATGATGGATAATAAAAAATATGCTAATGGGTCAGCAGGAGGTAGACAATGAGTGTTCCACCATCAGACGTGGAGAGAAGTTTAAAGAACCCTGTTTTGACAACTTAATTACTTCTAGCTGGGATATTACTTTGAGTTTTACTGATTAACCCCATTAAAAGAGACACACAAAACCAAAGACGGCACAAGAGTGTAGAAAGAATGAGGAGATTGTTTCGAGCAGCTTTTGTAGTTGGTAGACAGGGAGAGGCGCTTACTTCCACCAGAAATGAAATGAAGAGAACTGACATGAAAGCAGGGTGAAACAAAGGCAATGACAGTGACTGTAAAAAGAGTTTGAGGTGGTAAAAAAAAGCTGACAGTCAGGGGATGGAAGCAGTACTTATGTTTGTATCTGTAGCATTCTGCTTTGTCACTAATTGGGGATGCCCTTCCTCTCTTCATTTACTATATAACCGTCTCTCACTGTCTTTTCCTTGTGTAGTACTACCTCTTTCTTTAATTGTTACAATACTACAGCCTCTGTTTCTCTTTTCTGTTTTTTCTCTTTTTTTTCAGCTCTCTTTGCTGCAGTAGCAGGGACTGTAGCAGTGGTTTACAGAAACACCAGGCCTAACACGAGTCTTACGTGACCAGAAGCAAAGAAAATCACACATGGAGGTGGTGCAGTTATCCTCATATTTGGCTAATATTTTTCTCGGGTCTTTTCCCCTTATGTTTTACACCCCTGCATTTGTAGAGAGCCTTCCTTCTTGTATGACTTTAATCGGGGCTTTGTTTTTAAAGATGGGTCCACTAGTGGCACTTCTCATGTTTAAGAACGTTTAATTGGCCTTAAAATATTGGTAAATAGGTTGTTTAGTTGATGTATAATGGGGGAGGGTTAAATGTAGGCTGAGTACACAATTTTCTAGTGGTAGAATTAGTAACTATGTAATAATAATAATAATACTAATAATAATAATAAAACTCTCCCTCTCATTTACTGAGTAATGAAAGGTGAAAAACATTCAATCAAAAACACTGTTGTTGCGAAAATGACACACTTCTCTGGAGAGTCAAGCAGATGAGGAGTTGTATGTGCTGACTGTGATATTTTGTCAGATGTATTGGTAAAATCAGAGATTGCAATAGTAGAAGAGCATTTTTTCCCTCCAATGATGTTCTGGATTCCAATGACAGATAAGATGACTGAAAACTGATCTGGTATCATTCAATCATAATCAATGTGAAGAGCCAATGTAGCCTCCTCACAAAAAGACAGATGGTCACCAAATTGGACCATAAAGAAAGCAGCACATGCATTACAAAGATAAAGTAGGACAAATTTAGAAAAATTATGCAGTATGATGGAAAAAAATAACAGCAAGTATTTTTTTGCAGACACAAAAAATACTTGAGTCTGCAAACTCAAGCTGGCTATTTACATAGAATTTAATTCATTATAACCAAGTATAAGGGCAGTTTGAAATAGAATAATCTGTTGCATTTACTTGTGAAAAAAATACTGTAGCTAGATAGCCCTTAAATCGTGTGTCCAAAGATTACAGAAATTAAAGGAGAAAAAAACAAGAGAAACTGTGAAGGTTAGTTTGGAAATGGAAAAAAAGACAAAAGACAAAGAAGAAAGCCAAGATGCTGGCAAACACACAGGCAGTGGAGACAAAAGCCAGGCATTGAAATCCCTCCAGGGCACCGTGTGAAGGCTAAATGTGTATCCCTAAATGGAAGTGTGAAACAGCACACTCTTTCCTTTTCTATCTCTCTCCTTCCCTCTTTCTTATTGGCATAACTCAATTCTGCATCCCTCATTTTCATCCTACTTTCTCTCAGTATTTTGTGGTCTGCTCCTAGATATTATGGACACTATACTATGGGCTATAGCTGGTCTGCATGCTATATATGATGGCAAGGTGTCAGGATTTCTTTGGAGTAGATTTATAAAGCTGGAGAATTGGCTGCTAACTTCCTCAGATACAATAAATATGGCAGTGCTGGGAAGGAAACAAAAGGAAGGGAGAAGACATACTCAAGCTAGAATACTAAATGACAGAAAGATATATAGAAATCCTGTCAGACAGATGAAAACACCAAACATCAAACATAAAATATGTATGCACACAAACAAACTCTTGGTACAGTAAGAATACTTCAAAATATGCACTGGTATTTGGTCAAATAAGTCTCATGAATTGTAATACACAGAACCCCCACCTTACTGATTACCTGTTAGTCCCGTAGACCAGCAGTCCCAACCCTTTTTTGTGCCACTGACCAGTTTAATATCAGACAACATTCTCACGCCAGTAAGCATAGCAGCCACTGCTGCCATCAAGTAGTAGCCGCAAGCGGTGGAGTATTACTGCTAGCAGTAGGAGACAAAAAGCAAATTCACTTGGACGCATTCCAGCTGCTCATTTAAGAGATAGATTACAGCTTTATTTACAAACTGTAATTAATATACATAGTTTCCCATATTTTGTGGAGAGGAGATGAATTGAACAATAAAACATCCCACAGCTAAGAAAAGTTTACGTTTTTGTGAAGTGAGGTGCATTTTAAGAAAAGTTAGAAATGTATGTTTATCAAAATTAAGAAAATAGCTGTCTGTCTTTTTTCCAGAGTGGACAGAGACTTAGACTTTGCCTCAGGCTGGATGATTTAAATTGACTAGAAATGAACGAATATCTGAAGTTGAGAGAGCACTGCACAGGTTAGAGCGTTAGAGTGGTAGGATTTCACAATTAGCGTACATTACTGAAAATATTTAAAGAAGATGACAGAAAAACGCTTTGATGTGCTGTATAGACTTTTTGAGTAAACAAGTGATTATCATGCAGACATTTCATTCAAAGCTATAAATGTTTTTCTTTTGTGTTTTTATCGTGCTTTGTTTGCAGTATATCTTTGCTTTTATTTCACCTAGCATAAGGAAAAAAAATAACCTTGGATTTTTTTTTCAGGGTTGGAACAATCACTGGCTGGGATTTGTCTTGTACATACAAACCACACAATCTGCAATAGAATAACTCTCCCATAGTACCTTGAAAGTACAATAAGAACTTCTCTACAGTTTAAAAGTCTGTTTATCACAATGGTCACAGAACTTTCTGTCCTTTAAACTTGAAAAATAAATTTAACATCTTGGCCTCCAGTGTGTAAATAAAATGAAGCAAAGAAGGACAATTCTATTCATGGCCATTTCTAATCCACTTTGGTTAGGGGACAAAGAACATTTATGTGACAGTGTTGAGATGTTAACAGTATATTAACAATACACTGTATTCTCTGAGAAATGACAAGAATTAAAGACCAATATCTCAGGCCTCTGCAGGTTAAATTTTAAAGTTAATGGTAGTACAATTCAAAACCCAGGTGAAAGCTTCTTCAAATGGGTTTGATTTCTATTTGAGCCATTCAAATTAATTCTGAAACAACCAAACCAAAGTGGAAATGTCAGACCTTGATGGTCACATTTACTTAAAACTAAATACAGAATATCAGCAACTAATAACAGTGGTATATCAACATCTCCAAGAACAGTGGTGGAGGGCTGATGAGTTGGGCTTTTTTGAAGCCACAGGACCTGGGCACCTTCTAGTCATTTAGTTAACCATGTACTATTCTGTATACCAAATCCTTCTGGAATGAAATGTGAAGAAATCTGTCCAACAGCTGAAGATGAAATTGGGTCATCCAACAGGATAAACAGTCCAAATAGTCCTAAGCACAGCAGCAAATCTACAACAGAATGGATGAAAAAAAAAAGTTTCGTAAAAGTCAGGACCTCATCCTAAAAGAAATGTTGTGGAGGGACATTAAGAGAGCTGTGTACAAATAATTGCTTGCAAACTTCAATAATCTGAAGCAATATTGTAAAGAAGAGTGGCTAAAATTATTCTACAAAGAGGTGAGAGATTGGTAAAGTCATGCAGAAGAAAAAAATTACCTCTTTTATTGCTCCCAAAAGTTGTTCCACAAGCTTTCGAAGGGTGTATTTAGATTTTCACAGGACTGCATAGAGATCAGCAGAATGTTTTATACTGGATGGATCTTTGGCTTGTTATGCAACTATGGTGCCTAAATCTAGCCTACTAGTGGAAATGTTATTAAATTATGTGTAAAAGCTAAAGTAAACTATGGGGTCAAAAACTGTTGTCAGAAACAAGTCAAAAATAAGATGGTATGGATAATATTATCTTTACTTATAGTGAAATATGGTAGTGGCACCATTATGTTCTGATGGTGCTTCTCAGTGGCAGAGAAAACTGGTAAAAACCAAGACTGAATACAAATAAATGAATGAATATAAATAAAACAATCTCTCCAATCTAATGAACTATGAGAGTATGTGCTAAGAAGAATAGGTTAAACTGCAGTTGCTCAAAGACCTTTTTAAACATGCAATTTAATCTCAGTGCCTTCTTTTTACACTACACAATATTACCCACCAAAGGTTGTACCTCCCCCTGTTAATGTATATAACTCCACATACACTACACCAATCCACAACCAGGTGCACCCAGCAAGAACTGAAATCAACTTTAATGATTCTACAAAACATTCCTACCCAAGCATCGCACAAAATATAGCATTTCAAAACTGAAGGCCTTTGTGCTGTTCTCCTTTTACAGTATAGCAGTGGCAGAAAAATATCAGCTGTGCTGTTCAATCATCTGCCCAGCAATAATTTTGTGATAATTTCTTTCCAAAAGGAGAGAAATGATTACCTGGCAGAAGCAGAAAGAAAAGGGGCTGAAGAGCAACAAAGAGAGAGGAGACAGGTAGCATGTTACTAAGAGAGAAGAAAAGAAGGTAGAAACAGATGAGGTGGGAGCAACAGCTTGCCATTGGTAGCTGAAGCGTGCATGCCTTTGACAGCAGACAATAAGCACAGATGGCAACTCTTCCTTCGTTAACTTTGATGGATATTTCACATTCAATGCCAGGGCTGAGAAAATTAATACATAACCTATGGAAAATTGTTAGTAATAATTTACCTTAAGAATATTCCTTTAATGTTAAAAGAAGAGCAGTTGTTTCTCTCACTGCTGTTCCAGCTATGGTACCACAAAGTTCCTGAAAACCAGTCGGTTACCTTATATATAAAGGCTTACCCACGTCAAAGCATATACTTAATGTGTAATCTAGGCAACACATACATTTTTTTAGTAATAGCACTGAAAGGTGAGAAGTTTGAAATAGTTGACAAAATCAGTTTAGAATCTGTTTTTGCAGTTTCACATCTGCAAGACACATGATGCCTGGATATTTTGAAAAACCATAAACACCACTGTTAACACATCAAAAATGGAAAAATAAAAGAATACAAAAAATCAAAAAAAATTTTTCAAGCAGACCACAGATGCAACAGTGGCAAGGAAAAACTTACTTTTACCAGGAAGAAACCTCCAGCAGAATAAGGAATGGGTAGCCATCTACTGTCTGGGGTTGTGGGTGAAGGGTGGCTGAAGCACTTTTGGACCAGTGGGAGAATCGAAGGGTTACATATCATGGAGGTCTTGATGCACTGTTTCTGAGCAAATGTAAAGGCCACATGAAGTTTGGAGGTCTGTAGCGAAAGTTGGCAACCTCTGTGTACTTTGCTCCTCAGCATCCACAGACCCCGTGTTGTGATTTCATGTGAGAGTGACCCGTTCTTTAACAAATCTTTGTAGAAGTAGTCTGTATGCTTAGGTGTTTGATTTTATACACCTGTGGCCATTGAAGTGAACACCTGAATTCAATGATTTGAATGGGTGAGCGAAAACGTTTTGCAATATAGTGTAGGTTGTATCTCATCCCATGGAAATGGTAACTATGCACACCAATTCCCATTTAATTATTGTGAGAATCAGGGCAGATTAATGAACTCTGTTTCCTCATTTATTTATTCAGTGGCATGAGCATCAGGTTTCCAGATGATCTTCCACATCCCACTGTGTTTCTGATATAGACCAAAATATCATATCCTGAGTGTAACCAAGACAGCGATGGTGCACAGAATTCTGATAACATGCAAATGCTTGCAGCTAATGGACAATGCCTTGCAACAATAGAGCCAGAAATCATTGCAAACATAGGTTAAGTACATACATTTAGGTACATGTATTCTGCCTTTCTGCTTTCTTTTGTATTTGATAAAGAAAAAACAAGTTTGTGTGCATGTGTATGTGTACTTCTTTAAAGCTGAAAGTTACACTACCTGTACATCTGTGCACGATATGAACAGAACAAGCCAAGTGTAAGAAGATTTTATGCGAAACCAACAGGTAATCCTTAGAGATTCCACTGTTCAGTGATCTTTGCAGTGCTTGCAGATACCATTGCAGAGCATCCAGGAGTATTGAAAAAAAAATTGATTTAAGGTGCTACAGATAAAGGCCATACAGCTGTAGTACTGACAGAATAATACTGTGAATGATGTTTGGAATATGTGTGAATCATGTTAACATCCCCAAGATCTAGCAAAATCATCAAGAAAGAGTGGAATAGATAATCCAACTGAAAAAAAAAATTAAAATGTTTTTATTTTTGTACACATAGTAGAGCAGTGATTCTTGACAAAAGGGACAAAACATGTCCACCAGATAAAACCCAATTTTGGGGTTAAACATATGAATACAAGTGTTAACCCAAGTGACTAAAAGACAAACCAAGGCAATGTTTATACAACAAAAGTATGATTTTTGCATTTTGTTATACATATATATTTATTTTAAATGGTACAATACATTACCAGTACCTTAAAAATCCATTGTCCAGAAACAGGTGTGATAATATTAAAATACAGAAAAAAAGGATTTAAACTAATGTAAAATTAAACATCATGGTTCTCGTCACTAAGTATTTAAGTCAATAACTTATATAATATCAAAATATGCAATTGAAAATTTATTTTTACATATTTTTAAGTCATCAAAATCGTGTCCAGATTTTTTGTCAACACCATCAGATTTTTTTAAAAATACAAAAAAATCAGGAATTATTGTGGGTAGCTTACACTCTGAGGACCCCTTTACCACTTCCTGTTTGATACACAGGCCATGAGGTCACTGCTGTGATAATTTATTTATTTTTTTTATTTCATTTATGACATACCTTTCAGATAAAACTCTGTGTTCACAACCACAGTGCGTCATCACCAAAGTCGATGAAATGCAAGATTTAATTTTATTCTTTTTGTAAAAAGAGCTTCATTTAAGTAGACTGTAGAGGCCATAAGCAACTGATGAAAAACAAAATGGCTTCTGTCAGAAAAAGATGTGTTATGAAAGAAAGTAGGGTATTTTGTCAACACCATCAGATGTCAACACCATCAGGATTTTTGTCTGATGGTGTTGACCTGTTTTCTAATGGTGTTCTGCTTAGTCCTCTGCATTTAACCCATTCACTCAGTGATGCAGTGGGCCGCTACAAATCCAGGATAGCCGCTGTTTGTTGGATTGGAACGCCCAACCTTCCGATCATGTGGCATCTACACTCTAAGAACTAAAACTGATAATTACTTAAATATTTTGGTGCAACACTTTTGGAGAGAAGATCACGAAGGGAGAAATTGGCAGGAGAAACTTTAGAGATATGCTCGGTATAAGCTTTGGAGAGGGGACATAAGATGATGAAGTGGAGGATTACTTCAATCACGCTTATAGGTGACTTAGGCTCATAAATATAGTTAAAAAATATAATAAAATAAGTCATAGCTAAAGCCTTAAGGAGTAGAATTTAATCTTTAGTGACCCTATTTGGGAACGTATAGAGCTCGGCTGTGAGTGTCTTTCTAAGAAGATTACATTTTTGACTCACTGTGCTCTGTTCAGTATCAGTTGGACACTCTGTGTAAACGTACGTGTGTCTAGATTAGCGTAGCTGACTGGGCAAGAGGTCTGAATAAGTGAAATGGATACACCTGTGTCACATTATTATATATAATACGAGGTATTTTTTAAATCAGTTTAAACAGATATATCACTTTATGATACTTTAATCAATAATACTTACTGAAAGTCAGTATCGGGGGAGAGAAGCAGAATATTGTGTTTGTCATATAAAATAATGGTCGCAAGAAAAATGCTTAAAAGTGAATCATCTGTAATTTTTGCCCGCGATCTAACAGGGTCTTTTTAGACGGTAGAGGTTCAGCCAGAAGACATCATCTCCTTATCATATATTTTTCCTCATGCACTATGTGTCTTTCGTCTTTTTAGCAATTATAACGACTCACTCTGTATAAGCATGATTAATATGAGTAATACTATAATATTTAAGTGAAGGCGATATGAAATCGTTGCTAATAGATTATTAGCATTTCTCACTCTAACTTAGAGATTTTGAAATTCTGGTCTGTGTTCCTTAAGTCGTCACTGAATTTCTTTGCTTATCGCTCTTATTTGAAGACCAACTGCCCTAAAAGATATACGATTTTGTTGGTACAATGTGTTTTAAAATCCTCACGATACAGAATTGGACTATGTTTTTTTTATATGTGTATACAATGCTAGCTCTTCAAACACATGGTCTCAACTTGCTTAAACGCTCCCTGAATTGTAATGATTGTCGGCCTGTGACTCTTCATAAAGATATACGATACGCTCAAATATCCTTTGCACCCATCAAATTAAGATCAACACCATAACTTTATCTCTTTCACAGAAACGGGATTAAAATGCACAGCTCCTGGACATAAACTCTACAAGTTAGTATACAGGAACAATCAATATTAATGCTAAGATGAGCATTGATAGGTTAATTACTATTTCTGTCACCTATATTAGAATATACACAACTTAGCATGCGCTCATTTTTAGACGCAGAGTGAACCTATATTTGGAATACTAGTCTCTAGTTTTCCTATCCACTGTTTTGTCAAAACTATATTTCTATCTTACAATAAATTACTCGACATCTACAGAAATTTTAACTAAAATCTACTAAAGTAGTAAGAACTAATATAGGTGAGGGCCTGAAAAAGTGTTTGAGTCCACACACTGCTCAACACTGATGACTATACACACTCCACATAGAGATGAGAAAAACGTCACCATCTCGCTCTGGCTGGCTGAGCAGAGCGTGACTGGATTGAGACGGTCTCGCGTATCTAACGCATCTAGGAGTACGAGAGTAATGTTCTGCATAAGCGAGAGACTCTGAGGACGCGTATCTTGTCTGGATCACTGCTTTTTAATTACACAGTCATGCTGAAAAAGATCAAATCTCCCCTCTCTTTGTCTTTGCTCTGGTTTTTAACACCTTTGTATTTTCTTTTTCTCTCACTGCAGTCTTTTTTCTCCTTTGTCATCGCATTCATAAAGCATTTTTTGTCTTACAAAAGAAATCCGACTGTATCGATTGTTCTGCCTTCATTTGTTTTATGGCAGACGCCGCTGTCAGATTTGATCAATGTAAAGAGAATAATGACTTTCACTTCAAGCACTGCATCACATTTAAATCCCTGTGTTCAGCCTATTTATATTTTCCACCAACAGAACATCCTGGTCTGTTTTCCCATCGTCAACATGTCTTTAACTTTTCATTTGTTTTTTGTCTTCTAGATACCTGTTGGTGACGACAGGTGACGACCGCTTCGTGAAGACATGGGATCTGAGGAGGCTCTATGATCCCATCACGGTTCAGAAACGCTGTCTGGCCAATGAAATCAACTGGCCACTGAATGCACCGGGGGTTTTGATGGCCCAGGACAACGGCACCGTGGTGTAAGAAAGCTTGTCTCTGTTTCTTTGTTACAACTTTGCATCTGACTCACTTACATTGTATCTCTGGTATTTGCCTCTAAGGTTTGAAAGATATGTTGGACAGTTGTAAACCAAAATGAACAAATACTAGAGCGATTCAGTTGTATCTAAATCAACCTGAAATTAAACTGCCAAATAAGTAGGTCTTGGATCCAGAGAACTCTGTCCAACTCAAGCTTTCTGAATTGTGCTTGAATTTTTAAACCTTGAGCAAAGAAAACTGCTAATAAAAACTAGAAAGCTGCCTAAAAGAGCAATGGTGGACTGGCATTCAACCCAGACAATGTGTGAAAGGAAATAAAAAACAAAGGGAATCACAGACAAAAAATATGTTCTGAAAAAAAAAAAAGTTGGTATGAAAGCCTGAGAGAGTCACAGGGAAGACGAAAGAAATGTCTTATCCTATTACACATCCTTCAGTAGTAAGTTACTGAGGTTTGGCCTGTGAATTATGAATAGAAATGCATTAAATATGGATGGATCACTCCTTACTTCTCAGCAGGAATGTCTCTTGCTCGTATGTGTCCATACACAAACAAAGAAAATCAAGCACAAATTCATGGCAGTCATCCAAACTGCAAACAACGTGCTTTCCACAAAAACAATGCTCTGGGAATGTCTAGATTCCTGACATAGAGTGCACTATGATAACAGATACCCCATCATAGATGACTACCATTTATAACACGTCAAGTCACTTGGAGAGAAATCGGCAGGAAAATTACATATAAAAAATCGTGCTTTAGATGCCATGGGTGAGAATACTTAACAAAGAAACATTCAGAGTCACAATTTTATTTATATAGCGACACCAAACAATCAACTGATAATGGAAATGAAGAGCAATGTTCTGCTCACTATGGCGTTGACATAGATGACAGAATATAAAGCTCTCATACAATTTCTAATCACTTATTGAAGAGGCTTCTATACATGCAATCACGCTTCAGTACAGAATCATGGGAAGGAGATGTGAGAAAGACATAGTTTTTGAGCATGCACAGACAGATTCGCTTACAACTGAAACACAGTGCAGCTGTACTCAATAAAGGTTTAGGAGCACGCTACATCCTCCGAAGAAATAAACCTGTCACCTGTTGTCAGTACAGCAAATGCGTTATTAGGAGTCTGGGCCCCTAGCTTAATTTTGAGTTTGTTTGTCGTCTCTTACTAATAGCTTCCATAGGAGAGAATTCAAAATGAATGTCTCACACAGCACTCTACATACATCATGCACAGGCGTCAGGCAGATCCCACTGCCATTAATCAGCATTCACAAATCTCAAACCACACGGTTGAAAAAAGCTGAATGATGGCCTAGTTCTAATCTATTTGCACCATCAGAGCCACTCATGCTGCACAGTGCAGTGTGACTCACCGCTATGACATGAGAGAAGGACAGGACTGAGAGTTCCCGTGACAGGTTTTAGCTGAGTTCAGGTTGTCGGCTCCTTGGGTTACCAAAGCAGTACGCTCTTTTGTAGTGCTACAACTGTTGGTACATAATCTGATGCAGCCTGTCTAAAAAATCTCAAAGTAATGTCGTTCTAAACACATGGTATTCGTAACTCAAATTATTTGCACAGATGTCTCTCACCACTGAGAGTTAGTTCTTGAGAGCTCGTATGTTACTGAGTTAGTATTCATTGTGGCACACTTCATTGTTAACACATCACACTGAGTGAATTCATCTTGCTGTTCCCCAGAACCACAGTTAAAGTGTGGAAATATACATGCCAGCTCTTATTCTTGAAAAAAAGGTTCTCACACAAGAGACACATTATGAACTTATAAGCGGATTACAACATGCTGCATAAGTAGTGCTGGTTTTATTGTTGTAAGTGGTAAGAGGTGAATAACAGAGCAAGACTGGCAATTTAACCATTAGAAACATAAATTAAGTTCAGCGTATAAAAGGTAATATTCAGCTATGTATCATTTGCCTTATCTTAGTGTTTCGACTCGCAATGCTAAATCTCTCCGAAGTGATAGTAGGAAGCTTACACATAACATAAGAGTTGCGGTGACCTTTAAAGGGAATATTCTCTGCACCTCACCTACACTACAGCATGACTTGCACATGACCACTTAATATCTAAATACTCCACTCACACTGCAGAGATCATGTTGAACATTAGCTGTCAGACGTGTATAGCTCCAAGTAATTTATCAAAAAACGAGACTACTTAGTCGATACTCATTGCTACACGCATTAATAGATGTAAAGTTAACTTATATGAAGAGAGCTAAAGTTGAGTACACACACGCCGACCAGTACCTGAGAATAAGTCGCTGCTGATCAGTACGAGATAAACATTGCTTCATCATGCCGCAATCACAAGATTAACAATGCCAAATGTACTTCTGTAGCAGCATATGCCACCGGGCTCCGTAAACTGGATGTGAGCAGAGAAAAATGAAAGTGAAATAGCTGGAATAAGCCATGGCCGTAAGATCATTGGTTTGTCCATTCCATCGTAGACAACTCAGCAGCAATGTTTCCTGCTCGGATATATTATACATGTTCATCCTAAGAGCACATACAATAAAGAATGAAGCGACATTAACTGTCACAGAGAACATGAACCTACTTAAATAAAGCAAGGGGCATATGCGAGTCATCAAGAAACTCTCGCAGGAAAGCACTGGTTTCGGAGAGTATCGATGAGAGAGAGAGAATGTGTTGCATGATGAGTTGAATGGTGAATTGAGGAACGGCAGACCATGAACCTAATGTGATCCACTGTGGGGAAAGGTGTTGACAGCGCCAACCGCGAGACTATCTGGCAGGTACTAAAGGATTACCTGTCCGCACACATTAGTACTAGTGCTTCACTGTGCAAATAACCTTCTAATCACTAGGTCAGATGTCGCAAGTCTCTGCATTTCATCGTCTTGAGGTGCTAGAACACCTAGGAATCCAGGTAAGCAATGACGCCATAAGTAATTTTTGACTCCTGCGAGACTGAGATCGGAACCTCGTGTACGAAGTCCGTTTTTCTGGTAGGTTTCAGAGTTTTTTTTCCAAAGCGAAACGCCTGACAGTTTAACTTCCTGTTGCTTCGGTTTGGAACCGTGGCATCTTTCAGGAACCACGTGAAAGCAGGTGTGGACAGTGACTTAGTGGTTACATTTTCTAGAGTAAGTTAAGCTTCACTGGGAGTAAGAGAGAGTTGCCTCTGCCTCAGGTGTAGGTAAGCTGATAGGTAGTCGATTCTAGACGGAACTGAACACCTACAGCTTCGCGTCGTTAATGTATTGTGATAGTCTAATGAAGGAGCAGTGAACAGCACGTCATCACATGGCTTTGAGGCTAAAGTCGTGAGAGTGAATGTATCACTGAACCAGTTTAGGGACACACGTAGTCAGCGTAGAAGCGCAGAGGCTGCGCATTGCTAGCAATAGGAAAGGTATAGCTTCTTGGATGTGCTGATGCAGTGGTGATGTCGTTTACTTCAACATACATAGATGATTTATCAGTCATGTCTTTTTGTTATGAACTGATGTACCTGAACAGGAGAGCCTATTTTAAGATGAAAGACCATGCCTGGAAGTTCTTTATGGTGCCTTTCTAATCATCTGAAAAACAGGTCAGTACGACTTACTGCTGCAGTCGATATCAAGTGTGGGTTCCATAAATGTGTGTGAACTGGATGAAGGAGAAACCTACTGATATCATAAGAATTATCATTATGTTAGGATGCTAGCTGTGTGCTGTCTGCTAACTTAGTCTTCATTACCTCTAGATCCACACGAAATAATCGAACCTGAGATAGCATAGATAGCTTGTTGAAGATCGCCTTTAGCGTGTCGAGAGAAACCTTTAATATAGTACCTCCTATCGACAGTTTCGAGCTACGAGTGTTGATCTTAAGTATTTCACCATATTTCTATGTAAACTCAGATTGTTCTACTGCATTCTACTGTCATACACAAGCTACAATTTACTTATCCGAGAAACGATTGGATGAGAGGTGTCTAATCGGCATTGGTGAGATGCAGTACTAGCTTCGCGAGATGACGCGTGGATTGTTTGTAACTGCTCTGTTACCATAACAGGTTCCTTAGTATCTGAGTACTTACGTTGCTCCTCTATGACACCAAAGCTACAATATCGACGAACAGACACGATTTAGTAGAAGTATATATATAAATCCTGTCTACCTTCAATACAACCTACTATTATCGTCTTTATATAGTCAGTTGTACCATCTTAATTGTACTCATGACTAAGTCGAAAACTATGATTGATGTTTTTAGCATTTATTAGGAATATGCGTATGTGTCATTGATATATTAATTTGGTAGTCGGAGTCTTCATGGAGGTGGAAATGGATAAGATAAGAGTGCAAATGAACACTGACCATTGAGATACATGTAAGGTCCAGTTGCACACGTGAAAGAATTGCTCAATTTAGAGAGAGTTTTGGTGGTGGTGTAAAGTTTCTAGATCGTATCCATTTTAATCTCACACAATGCCTGAATATCTCCTTACACATAGTTTTGAGAATTTTTCACGCCTATCTGGCTAAATACTACAATCTATAGATGGTGGCCGAGTTATTGATGACAGGACGTCGAGAGAGAAAAATCTACTTCACATCTATGGTGCCTTATGATGCAACGGAGAGAGAAAAACAAGAAATGGGAGGAGAGGAAGAGGAAGGAAACGCAGTTGAAGAGCAGCAGGGAGAAGAGACAGAAGAACCAGATGCTACACAGGAAGCAGGAAATGAGAACGACAGTGAAGGAGGAAGAGTTGGACGAAAATGTCCTCCGCTGAAATTCCAGACCTACAAAGAGGCTGCAAAGAAATACTGCCTCCACTATACAGATTTTGATTTTGTGGGTTAATTTTTATCTTCATTTGGTTTCATTGTTTTTTATTAAACAGATATTTATTTAAAAAGTAAGGAATGTTCAAGTAATATATGTAGGCCAAAGACAAACTGGAGAAAAAGGCTATAGTAGAATAGAGAACGAAATGAGAGGAAGACCACACTGACACTGTAATAATTTAGTATAATGGAGTATCACAGGTGATTCACTCTGAGTACTGTGCATGCTATGCCTAGAACTGCATGCATAGACAGGAAGCAGGAGAGGCGAGCTCGTATGTGGAACAACGCCATGAGAAGGTGACTACTGCAAGAGACAACAGAAGTGAAGGCAAACGATCATACACTGGATGACAAGTCACGTGCTTTGATCTGCTACTATCATAGGTATCTGAAGACACAACAACGAGCATAGCGGACGGTTATCAATTTGCGATGACATCCGGGCTCTGTATGTGCCTCATACCACAAAGAGAAAAAGCAGGAAAAGATAAACAGTACAATGAGAGGAAATGGAGGTGAGATCTGTAAGAATAGCCTCTTCCTCCTCCCTCTTCTGCCTCCTCCTCTGATGGGCAGCTATAAAGGGGCTGAATGTAATGATGTGTTAAATGAGAAAAATGTCACCCTCAGTGGAAGGAGGGAGGGGGAGATGGAAAGCAGCCATTTGAGGATTTGATGTGTTTAATTTTAAGAGAGGCAGAGTGGAGGGTGTCGCTGTGCCCTCTGGGATGAAATGATGGACGGAGACTTCTTGGGACAGGCTCCAAAACAAAATGGGAAAGGTTTTTGACTGGCTCTTTGTCTGAGAGGGATAAATGGATTAGAAAGAGGAGGATGGCAACTTGGGAAGGAGAAGTGAAAAAATATAGGGAGGCGTGCACCAGGAGGATTTATAGTGATGAGTGGGGTGGATAAGCGTCTGTAAAGAAATCAGGGGGAAGTGATGATATTGACTCAGAGCTTCAGCTGCGTCATTCACTGTGGACAGAGAAAACAAGAAATTAGCCTATAAATAAAAACCACTGTTGCCTTAGTAGAACACAAAGAAAGCTGTTTGTATTAAATGTGGAGTCCCTCAGGGATCCACACTTGGTCCTCTGCTTTTCTGCCTGTAAATAATGCCAGTATCTGCTCTTCTGTAAATTGACCTCTGATGTTCAGTTGCTGGTTTAAGAGCACAGACGAGAAATATTCTCAGCTGTCTTTTCTCATTTCTTCAGGTTCGTTTCAACCCAAACATGAGCTGCCACGACTGGGTTGCATCCGGGGGTCAGACTGGACTGGTTAGATTTAACTGTGTAAGGGCTCTGATGAACTCTCATCTGAAGAAGATGATTGGTGAGAGTCAGGCCCAGTTCAACACTCTGTACTCGCCGGGCCAAGCGGTGACAGAGCAGCTATAGCAGGAGTTTAACTTTGCTACGGTGGGTTGTACTCCCTCAAGAGACAGTCAAAAAAGTGACCTCTGAAACACGCAGCTGTGAATAATGAAAATATGTATGAATATTACGTTTTCATTCTTATACATTTGTATATGTTGAAAATCAGTCAACGAAAACTAATGACATCAAGCCATGAAGGTACTACAGGTTTAATTGGTCCAGGTTTTGAAGCATCTAGACATGGCTAGATATATCCAAATTGTCTGAATGTCACTCCGTACATAATGAAGTACTTCAAATCGGTTCTTTAATATGTTCAGACATATTAACCCTATAGGTACCCGGTGATGGTCCCATAGCTAACAAAGTAAAAGCTCTCTCATGACAGTTTAAGGGCTGTTTCTTTCCTGTTGAGACTTCACAGATAGTTACATAGAGCGAGGTTCAGACAACAGACTCCCACTTGAGTATAAGACTGGATGGCATAGAGTCTTGTCTCGGATCTGCGCTAACTTACCTATATCACTTCCCATACAGATATCGTGTATTTTGAATCAAGAGATACCAGGTTCCATGAATTGTTTGCCAAAAGGCAATTTAAATGTGGTTATCGTATTCGTCTTTCACATATACATTGCACTCTTATTTTTTCATTAATTGATTGAATAACAAGAATTAAATATAGTGCTACTATAAAACAGATTTCCTTCTCCTGTCCTATTAAAAATATTGGAAAAAGATACAGTTTTCCATTTTCTTCTTATCAAATTATAATAAAAGTCCTAATAATGACAGTTCTGTTCTCTACATCAGAAAAACTGCAGCAGTTGACAGTTAAGTGCCTTTCGTAACCCTCACTCACACAGGCCTAGATGAAATGTGTGTCCGCCACCTGGTTGGAGAGTGGTTGTTTGCACATGAATTTGGTTGCAAAGAGGATCACGGTGCTGCAACAAAAACCTTCTGGTGATTGATTTGGTCGTTTTGATTACATTACAACAGTTGCCCATAGTTTACATGGAAGACGCCAGATTGTCTGCAAACACTTTCAAAATGTTCTCCAAGCAACATTGAAACTGAAAAGCGCGACACGTGGAGAATGCTCACCTTCAAAGTAAAAGTTGGACCTTTTACAACCTGTTAGTTACAGCAGGAAAGCGCAACCTTTTCTTTGAAGGCACATGTTCTCAGTGCGACGGAGAGCTGAAAGACGTTTAAAACGTTATTTTTTTAAAAGTGAGGATGCCGTTGTTTTCCAAAGAATTGGTGCGTCATGCCAATATTTCTTAGGCTTACTAGCAAGAGTGTTCTGGAACTTCATAAGTAATTTCATTAGTTAAACCCACTGGTGTTTGTAATATTTCCAGACTTTCTCACGCGTTGTTTAAGTTGTGACTTTGTTTTTAGAGAGGGGTTTATTGTGCATTTCAGCAATTGAGAGGCCTCATTTTCGGTTTGATCCAGTCACAAATCAACTGAAGACTTGTTATCTCGGCTTAGCTTAGGTTTATGCTGTGCTGGCGAATGATTAAGCTTAGTCTCTCCACATGGCTGCGATTGTGTGTTTCGTTCAAACAGACCCAGGGCTTGATGCTAAGATGGGTGTGAGGACACAGAGAAAATACTCTAGAATATTCTTATGTATCACAGGAATGAAATAAACAACATTAGTTAAGTAGAATGTTTTTAAAAAGCTTCTATTGAATACTTAACCGGTAGAGTGTAAGTCACGCTATTTTAATACTCTGGGTTGCTCTAAATTTTGTCTCACAGAACTTGAAGATATCATTTACTGTTTTATCTCACCGGTGGACCAATACATCAGAAATCATACAAGTAAAAGAGGTGTAAATCGAATTGAAGCTTCATGGCATCAGAACATTGTTGTCTTCATTGTAAAGACTGGAGAGCAGTTTTGACTCCTCCATAGCTGAGCTTAAAAAACTGGTGAGTGTTGTAGTGCAAAAGTGTGGCTACATTTATTTCGGTGATTATTAGAGGATCCAAGTGCCTTAATCAAAACCTTTGAGGTTGGTGCAATAAATCTGTTTTAGGAATATTAGTAGTTTATTTTAGCTTGTGAGATCATAGAAAAGTTTTAAGATACTGTTCTAAAGAAAAAAAAACAAACACTTCAAAGCATACAAAAGAATAGCATTTGCTCAAAGATTTTGGAGCACAGTGTCCACATATTATGAGTACCGGTGATGTCATACAAATGAAACTTTTTGTTTCAATGTTTGGAAATATGTGAGCTTAAAACAGTTGTTTCTCTTTTTAAAGGACGGTGCTGATGCTGTCTTTGTTGAAGAGGCTTTGGCTGAGGAGGTGATGAAGATTTACCTGCTGCAGAATCAAGACAGGTCAGCGAACCTACTGATGTGGGTATTGTTATTGAAGGCGTTACTGTTCTGGGCAAACTTGGGAATCTGAGCAAAGCCTGTTGCTATCTTTTGGGACTGTGCTATGCTCTGGATCTGAAATACCCCAAGAATAATCCAGCTTCTTTCCATCATCAGCAGTCTTTTATTTCACTTTACAAAAACTGTTGCCACACATAAAAATGAAATATCAAACATCACACATGTGACAAGTGGATCGTATGTGACATCACAACACAGACAAATAGGACTTTTTGGGAACCACTTTTTGTACATGGAAGATAGATGTATTTACACATGTACACACAAAATCACATTATTTGACCTATTTACAACAGTTACACAAATTCTAATTGTCACAAATGGCAACGGCACAATAACAGAGCATTCTCAGACATTAGATGTTCAGAGTGAACAAACAGGAAATGTTTTTCCTTTATTTTATTTTTTCTTGGAATGAAATAAACTTTATAAAGCTTCAATTGTAACAGTAGAGCCCGTATAGGAGAACTGCATGTATATCAAAACCAGTGCAGTAAAATGCATTGGTCTTTATTATATTTACTTTGTTTTAACCTAAAATCTGTAGGTGTTGGGTCCTTCTATGGTGTAGACAAACATGTTTGACTACAGGAGGCTCGCCTTTCTTAAAAGGTGGCTAGACTGTTGATATAAGTGACATTGGTGATAGGACTCACTGGGCATGCTAATAAAGGTTCAGGATTGCGCAGATCTTACATTGTGTTGACATTAACCGGCTGTTCATCAGAAATAAGTGTTTGTACCAGTGGGTACAAACTGTGTTTTATAGTATTAACTTTACTCCGCAGTTTGCATCGGGTCTATTAGAGTATTATAGTGTTTAAATGGGTAGACATGTTCATATGAATGTTTTTTTTTTGGTCGCTTTATCTAGCTTTAGTTATATCCATCTTCCGCGTACGCATTTTTTGGAATCAAAATAGATGTTTCAAAACTTTCTGGTGATCACGAGGTGGCTAAGTTATTGGGGTGTTTTTTCTGTTTTATTTATAATTTGTTTTTTCAGGCATTTTATACATTTTTTTTATTTGGGATCTTAATTTATATTTTTGTCATTATTTCGTACAGAGACTAAGTGGTATAAAAACATATGAAAAGGTTAAAGCATGAAGTCTGTTAAAGCATTGGGCATCTTGAGACGCACTATTATATATTCGTAATATGTTAATGGTGGCAGGGGAAAGTATTACTATTTTTATCTTGTCTGTTTAGCGGAAATGTGCAAATACCTGCGCAGTTTCTCAAACAGGGTTTTATGTCAAGCATGGCAATGCAAAGTGTTTGGATGGCAATGTTATTATAGTGCAGGGCTGTTGCTAGACTCATATTGTAATCTGACTTTATGCAAGTTGTATGGGCAAGCTTTGAGAACAATTGATGAAACTAGTATTTCTACGAGGCTCACTGGTGTTCACAGTGATAAAAGTGATAGCGAGATGAACTGCTAAAACTTGTGTGATTAAACAAACATAGAGCTGTTTTAAATAACTCATAAACTGTGAAACAATGTTGAACTGCGTGGTTCTTTTTTTCGTGGCAAGTGCTATTGCTTTATCATGAGAATGTAGATGCGGTATGATATTATAAATATAAACACTTCGGAATTGTAATTATCGTTTTTGCCTTATTTAAAGTTTAAACTTAAAATATTAAGTAAAATTGGAACATCCATATTCATATCAACCATGCATAATGTTCCTTTTTCGACTTCCGGTCATTATTAAAAGTGCCTTGCTTATCAGGGAGTCGGCGGGGGTGGCGAGCTGCACTCGCGTCCGCTTATCCTTTTCAGGGTCGCGGGGGGCGCTGGAGCCTATCCCAGCTGTCATAGGGCGAAAGGCGGGGTACACCCTGGACAGGTCGCCAGTCTGTCGCAGGGCTAACACATAGGGACAGACAACCATTCACACTCACATTCACTCGCACATTCACACCTAGTGACAATTTGGATTAATCAATTAACCTATCCCCACAAGCTGCATGTCTTTGGACGGTGGGAGGAAGCCGGAGTACCTGGAGAGAACCCACGCAAACACGGGGAGAACATGCAAACTCCACACAGAAAGACCCCGGCCTGATGGTGGAATTGAACTCAGGACCTTCTTGCTGTGCGGCAACAGTGCTAACCACCGTGCCACCGTGCTGCCCAACTTATTCCATTTTAGTTGGATTTACTCAATTAATAAGGTGTATTTAAGAGATGTGATTGTTTTTGCATTTACTCATTATTTTTGAGTGT
>NW_024584155.1:0-18119 GCF_018398535.1 Haplochromis burtoni
CTGATACTCGGGTCAACCTGATCTCCTCGATTCACAATAACGGCAGACCGCTTCACACAACCCTCTTGTGTATGGAGACCGGGGTCGAGTTGGCCCGCCCCACCACACTCACACCGTCTCTAGCAGCACTCCACTAGTTTTCCGCATGTCACACACGCCTGAGAAGCCCTTGATTCAGTGCACTTGGCACACTGCCAATATGTCAAATTCAGGATCGCACGCTGATTTACAAAAGAGTCTTGAACCAGGTATGGACTTTCAGGGCCACCCATCAGCATGGTGACTAGTACGACAGTCGAGAGCCTATCATATATATTATGGGATGGGTAATTTCACCGGTTATACGGGTTGCGACTATTCCGATAAGAGCTTTTCTTGGTTCCACTCTGCTTCGAAGCACATTGTGCGCTTCAATCTGCGTGCTGCACAGTGATTCGTCTGTCATTATAATATAGTAACATTGGATGATTCATATATTTTGAAGATGGTAGGTCGCCTAGTTTGGTGCTATTGGTGGATGGCTAAGCGAAACGGTGCCAAACCGGTGCTTAAAGAATGGATAACACAAAATTGGTCCAAAAACCTCTCATGTTCAGCTGTTTTTTGTAATATTATTTTTCTGTTTGTTGGTAAATATTAGATTAATTTGTTTGGTGTTATGTCTTTGTTTTTTCTGTCTCACGCCACATTGAGAGGTGCCATACTCAATGGAGGGTTTTTTTATTCTCTACTCTTTTAGTCTCGGCACGTCTTCCCCGTGCCTTAGACCCACAATGTCGCGAAAAACCAATGTACCACTCATCTACCTTTAACTTATGGCTAAATATAACCTGCTTTCTGTTCTCTTCCACTCTCGTTATGCTGTTTTCTCCCTCACGTTGTCATTTGCTTTTGGTCATTCCCCCTGTTTGCTAGCTCATTCTATTTAGTGCCAAATAGGAAAATGATAGAAAACAAAAATGACAAAGGAGAACTCCGGCACAAGACTCACACCATCAAAAGACACGGCCTGCAAATTGTACGCACTTAACTACTTGATGTGTTTGCCTTGATAGGTTCATTTGTCAAGACACATGTAAACAAATGATAATAAAAAAAAAAGGGAAACATATTATACATGGGGTGGGACAATATAAGCCCTACTAATCCCATAATGTAACGGAATCTGGAGAACACCACATAAGCATGTCACATTGTCTACTCACTGCTTTCTGCGTAATAGTCGCACGTTCAACGGAGATTAAAGCACCGGCTGCCTTTTTTATAATGCCTAATTCTGACCAAAATTATACAGAGCGCGATATAACCACATGCGGTCGGTCTTCTGAATAACCATTGAAAGAGTGTCTACGCCAGGGGTCTGACAGAGTGTGGTTTTCATTATACGGGTTAAATATAATGGCGTTAACAAACCCCAGTAATATACAAAAGTGCAGTTTTTAAATCCTTGCTGAGTAGGCACGTGTAACGGTTCGAGAGCTCGTTAAATTTCTACCCTTTGTTTGCACCACGGGAACTTGAGCTCGACGAGTTTGCACTAACTGTAGACTGTGAAGTACAGCCGAGACTTTGACTCGCGCCTGATTTGGTGCACCTTGTGCCTTGGCATTCGTTTTTTTAATCCAGTATCACGCGTGCCATAAAAGATGATGTCGCATTATCGCATTTTTGTAGTTGGAACCGATGTGATCTCATTCACGGGCGTCTTATTTCGCTACTTCTATCTTGGGGTGTTTCTGTACATAACGTAAAACTGGCATTCGCGCTTTAGAAGTGGGATTTACTAAAAGTCTGGGACTCAGTCTCGGGAAAAAAAAGCACCGAAATAAAGACCCCACCCGAATAATGTGCGTTTGACCTTCTAAGAACTGAAGAATCTTTCTGATTCTCGAGAGTTGTTATAATACACGTCTTGTTCAAAGTAGCGCAACTTCAGGGCCAATAGTGGCACCTTTAGACTCTTTCCAAGCTCCTTAACTCTAGGTATCCTTGTCCCTAAGTCATTAAAAATATTGTTATGATCTGAATACACCCTTAAATCATATATTGAGTGATGTACAAATAGTGAACACTTTTTGGCATTCCGACTAAAAACTAAGAACGCAAATCAACAAGCAGCTATATTTACTTCTCATGGTGACTGGTAGCGTATCTAGACTTTGAGACCCATCATAACGAACATAAGCTGGTCGAAGTGATTTAAAAGGAAGACAAACTCGGTGGACAGCTCAAACAAGCTGGTACAAATAACTAGGTTTGTTCGTTTTATATCACAGGACGCTTGCAAATGTATGTGGCCATCGATTGATCGCTCCGACAGAGCAATTTGAGGGAACGTGCAAGTTTCAGAGGGTCACATTGGTAGCATGTGTACGAAGAAGCAGAGAGGGTGAGCAGAGTCATGGTTCGCTGGCCTGCCGCTTTGCCCTTTCAAACCACAGAAAGACACTGCCGTAACATGAAAGTGGTGTGGAGAATGCCTTGAACCAATGTACTGAAGGCTAATGCGTATAGATACCGCGTCTGAACCGATCCTGACAAACCAGGATTGAACGCATTAGGATATTGTCAAACGAATTGCGTACTCGCGAGAGAGAGCACCTGATAGAGGAATAAGGACCTGGTCCTTGGCACCACGGGGCTCGTGGATGATCCATCGAGAGTGTACTGTAGCGCCTACAGACAAATCACACCCCACCGGACCTGTGAGGCGTGACAGTGGGAGAACGATAACGGAGCCCGTGAGGCCAGCGTCGCTCAACAAGCGTAGAGTGAAAACAAGGCAGACATACCCAAGAGAGTGCTGAGGCTACCCAGCTGCCACATATCAGCATAGGTCTATGGTCACGCACGCGAATGATGTTGCACTTGTAGATTCCGCAGCTCATCGGTATGTTGTTATTAACAGTTGTCTTGGCTGTGGAGGATACTATTCTATTGTTTGGCACAACCCGCCAAACCATTCAGCATGGGAAATCTAACGAGGATACCAAAAAGTGAGAAACAACGTACACAGTATCAACTGGCAAGCGAGGACGCGTCCAACATGAATCAATCGGCTGTTTGCAGTGCCAGTTTGCGTTGCTCTGTTCCGATCGGGGTCTTGACGACTGTATCTTCTCAAGCTCTGTTCAATGCCCTGATTGAAAGAAAGCACTATGAGGTGCCGGTGAAGGCGAAATCATGAACAGACCCCAATCGGCAGTGATTAACGGAGTGCGAAGCAGTCTTGGAGTCATCGTTCAGCTGTATGATGTAGGCGTGTGGACGCCTCTTGCACGATGAATCATGGTTCACATGTTCAGTGTTGGTCAGATTGTGATTACGTCGCTACGAAGTGTGAAGGAGTCAAAATCAGTGCTTCGCTCCAGTCTATTCTATGTTCATTGTGCTGCTCAGTTTCAATCAAGTATTCAGCATTAGAACAAGCGGAATACAACATGCGGTCCAACCCTCCATTTATAGAGCTGCTATTGTGGCTGTTTTTCGGTCAGTTATACAGGAAAGTAGGTTCCTTCATGACCGGGGCCGTATACGAACGAGAACTGATTAGGTATACCAAGATTCATTCATAGAATACACGAACTAAGACATCTCGAAGAAAGCTGATGAGCACCATTGAGAGCCTGAAGATAGTGGGTTAACAAACATTTTCCACGTGGCTCTATCTACAATTGACAATCTGATAGACTCCATGGAAGGCACGTACGATGTGTATTGACTATAGACTCACTAGCGTACAGATGAGAGTATGTCAAATAAGTGCGTTGGTCGACCACCAGTATAAAAATATGGATTCAGTTCTAAGGCGGTCCCCAGTACACCGACCCAACAGCGCAACAGAACTTGACGACATGTGATGGATGGATACCAAGAGGTGAGGCCAGTAATGGAGTTTGTTGATTGTTGGCTAGACATTCTCGAGTATTGCACCACAACTGTGGCACTACTCATGATGTCAGAATCAGCATCTCTTGATTCCGTGGTACAGGCACTGTTGGTACCGCTCGTCGCGATGCCGAGATATTAGCTATTGGCTCACAAAATATAGTCGCGTCAAAATGATAGCCCACCTTGCAACCGGAAAAAACATAAATATTTCAGAACACGCCCATGGTCTAGATTCTCAGGGACTCTGATTTGTATATGCTGAAACACATGTTGGGAGCAAGGCACTGGGTTATATGTTCTGCTATGATTTCGTAGAGAATAATTGGACTGGAGTTCAGACGTAGTTATATTTTGTATCTGGAATGAATTTTAGGTCTCTACGTCCATCCCATGGGGAATGGGAGCAGTAACAAAGGTGTTGCGTTTATATTTTTGTTGAGTGTAGATGACATCAAGCTGTATACCATTGTATCACAGAAATGACATTGTAATGTCATTCGGACTGGAGGAGTATAGTCAGTGGTAACAAAGAGAGGGAAAGTAGTGGGAACTAAAGGGATCAAACTACCACTAAGCGACATTGCAGACATAGGCAACAGTTACAAGGCAAATGGGAACCATGAAGAGGCTGCTAGAAAAACAATAACCAACAAGTACCTGCAGAGGGTCAGGCAAGTCCTGAATAGTCAGCTGAACGGTAAGAACAAGATCCAGACTATCAACACCTACTTCCTGCTCGTTATCAGATACCCTGCTGGGATAATAAGATGGCCAAAGGAGGAGATAAAAGCCACTGACATCAAGACAAGAAAGCTCCTGACCATGCATGGAGGGTTTCACACCAAATGCAGCACCCTTAGGCTGCATTAAGCAGAAGGAACAAGGACAGTGAGTGTCAGCACCACAGTCCAGGGTGGAAAGGGGGTGGATTTCTACTGTATCAGATAACTGCAATGGAACAAGCCTATCTAGGAATGCTGGTAAACACGTCTAAGACCAGAGAGGAAGTGAAACAAAGAGCCCACGCGAGCTTCAAGCGTGGATGGCAAAGGCTAACAAGCCAACACTCTATACCCAAGTACCATTCGCGGGTACGGCAGACAAAAAAATGAGTTACATCGGGAGAAGGGTCCCAACTTGACAATCAGCTGACGCGGCTCATTTTAGACAATAATCAATCAGTCAGGAAAACTAAGAAAGAACCAAGAAGTCTAGAAACACTGTCTAACTAAATCGATCGAGAAAACGAGAGGGAAAGAATCAACTGTAACGGGGTGGACAATCAAGGCACATGAACCGGCGCCGGAGTCTCAATGTAACCATATCGCAAGATACCAATGGAGACTATGGTATTGCACATGCCAGAAAATCCTTATCTTCCAAAGCGCGGACTAGCAGGCGAGAGCGCCAGAAGCTGCGCTAAGAACACGACAGCAGGAGTGACTCAGCAGTTTTAGGGTGTACTGGACGGAGACACACGATCCTTTTTAATTCAGGGCGGAAGGCTCCAGCCACTGAAGGGCACCAAGAGGCCATAGAAGCTTGGAGGCATCAAATTCACGGGCGAACGGTGTATCACGCCACGGACCAACGGAGCATGGGGCAACATGAGCGCATGGACTTGAGGATTTATTAAATGGAGATAAAGAGACACAGACACCTGCACAAAACAAACACATGGACATGCGAGTTCGTAACACACCTTTAAAGCCTACACTGGTGTTTTTACACTGTATAGTTTCTGGAATGCTTAGAACTCATATTGCTTTGAATAGTTTATTTTGATGCACGTGCTGGGCTTTTTTCTTGCAAATTAGATTTACTATTTTATATTTTTTTTGTTTTGCTCTGCAGTATATTATATATTGGTGCATCTGAAAATAAGCATGATTGTAGACAACTCACAAAATAAAGTTTCATTGTTGGTTTGGGAAGCTTATTTTAGTGCAAGTTTTTTTCTGTTTTTTTAATACAATTACATCGAGGTTTGAGGTGACTTAAACATTATTGACTTCTGAAATTTTTCATTAGAGTATATTCTTTATAAAATAACATAAAGGTAAGAAAACAAAAGGTCAGAATTAAGAAAGAACCTAATTAGACTTTTGTAATTTTTTTATTTCTGTCTTGTTTATGAACAAGTTCAGACTTTATGTTTGCAAAATTTAGTGTATGGTAACGTGAGTCGCTTATATCAGCAACCCAACAGTGAGAGCTTAGAGAGATCATGGGGCAGCTCTAACGGCATTTTACAAGTGGGGTGAACACACAGGAGTCCTCCTAGGAAAATATAAAATTGGTCTTATAAATAGTCAGATATATATAGATAATAAAACTTAAGATGTATTACCTTGGTCAACATGCTTAGATAATAAACAATAGAAGTGATCAATGAAAAAAGTCACAGGGTCCCCAGGAAAAAAAATTGTAAATGTAAAATAATAAAATAAATATTCTTCTGTAGCAATAACAAAGTATAACATAAATTATTCTGTAGCAATTACACAAGAATATCCAGTAATGTCCCTGCCTACAATTAAACACATTCACTTACCGAAAATCGGGGGCATCTGCTGTGGCAAATGGGTGCAAGCCTTTGACCACAAACTTAGACACTGCTACCGGTAGACTGCAGCGAGAACTGCCAGCATCTGAGCCAGACTCTGTTTCTCTCATCATGGTCACCTAAATGCACAGTAATGGCAGGTTTTGTAATAAGGCAGATCGTGCTGTACTGTTAGTTGATTATTTACCTGCCGCATTAACGGGAGAGGACGTGCAAACGTTACCGCTGCTGCTGGGTTGAGATTCGAGTGGAGCGGAATGCCAGTCTAAAGTTCCTCTCATAGCACTCAGTTACTCAGTTCAATTTTATTTATACAGCACCACATCACAACAACAGTCACCTCAAGGCACTTTATATATTAAGGTAGACCGTAAAATGTCTTTTGTGTCAAATGTCAAATGACTTTAATCTCGTAACTGACTTTTTTTCCTTAATATGGTATGCAAACGTTACCGCTGCTGCTGGGTTGAGATTCATGAGTCCGGAGCGGAATTAAAAAAAAAATTAAAAAGGTTATCGTGTGTTTTGTGAGCAAATGGTTTTGCATATTTGCAGTGTTTCCTCCCTTAAATGAAATATCTACTTTTCAAGTATTGCAAGTTGCACTGCTGTCATCCGCTCTTGTAAAGTATAACCAAACTTTTGAGCGTTTCAGCCAACGCAACGTTGTGACGTCATTCGGGACGACTGCAGTGGCGGTCCTAGCCTGTTTGGCGCCCTGGGCGAACACTCCCTCTCTAACATAATGTATTGTTTGGAGTTTAGTCTGTTACTGTTGCTATTTTTACCATTTCTTCTTGGAGCAACTGTAACCCACATAATTTCCTTAGGGATTAATAAAGTGTTCTGATTCTGATTGTTTCAGGATGACCTGCCATTATCCAATGACACATCTGCTTACCTGTATCTTTTGCTCGTTTCTCCTCTTCTTCTTTCTCTTTTTTTCTAAACTGAGCACCTGATGGCTTAGAAGTTTTCTTGTCCATCTTCCATTGGTTTGAATTTTGCACTCCAGTATGATCCCCAACCCAAGGTTCACAACACATAACCTAACAGACCTACACCTTAGTTCACAGATCACTATGTCTCAGGTGATCACGCACAAAATCCTAACACAACCTACATCCTCTAGTTCACTAGAGATGTCAACTATCTGGTCTGGGGTGATTCTCTGAGATCTTCCACAGCATGAAACCAGTAAAATGTAAGAAATCTACAACAATGAATGGTCCGTATGGGAGTTTACAGCATTAATGAAATGAAAATGTGGGTCTATTGGAAGCAGCCTATTGGGAATCATTACCTCACCTCCTATTATCAGACAGGAGATATTGTTGTACTGTGAGACTTAATACTTCATAAACTTTAAAATTTAAAAAAGATTTGTATATGCATGAGAAACCCTTTAAAATACAAGCTTATTCCCACATCTGGTAGACTATAAAAGACAGTTATAGTTCAGTACAGATTTTCGTTACTCTTCTTATATAATTGTTGTTTACTTGACTGCTGCTAAACTGGGACCTCGTTGTACACCCTCGTCTCTCTATATACTAAGGGCTGGCTAATGTAGCAAGGGGAAGATAGACTACAACAATGAGTAAAATTAACATTCTTTGGAACTGAACTAAGTTGCTATTCGAATTGTTCAGAACAGTGCTACGCGCTCCTTATTTTTAATCGAGGGCTCTTTAAGTTTGGCGTCTCTAATATCATTAAATGAGAAAACGAGAACACATTACGGAATCATTATTAAGATTATTTCTAATGAGGATGGGAAAGCATTGTACGGTGCATCATAATGAATTAAGTCTGTATTCAGAAACAGATTGCTGGGTTTTTTTGTTGGTTTTTGAGTGTTTATATTATATGGATATTTATGAAATTTTGCGAGTTTAGGTTATTAGATGTGAGATTCAACTGTTGAGCTATTTGTCATTGCAGACAACATTCACAGGTCCACAGGGCGAAAAACGAATGGCTGGTCTTCCATGGCGACATACCGCATCTCAGAGATCCCAGACCATCCAAGTGCTTTAAGTTGTGGATATAGCATCTAGCCCTCAATCTTACTCTTGCGCCCACCAGCAAGCAAGTCAGAGCGAACTACTTGTTAGCCATTCGCAAAATCGGCGGGCGTCCTTACTATCAGTATCGTCAACGAGCATAATGGGTACTTGAAACTAAGAGAAACACAATGGGATGGTGCCCCTATTATGCCATTCCCAATTAATGCGCTGGCTGACAAATTTGGATGGGCAGCAATGTGAGTACGGGCAGTTTTATTTTTTTTTTTGCCATCTTTTGCCATAATCCGGTCCGTCTGATCACCACCTGGCAGGGTAACCCAATTCACCTGCTTAAAAAACCATCACCCCAAAGACCCACCCTCAACAACACAGTGCAGCATGACCGAAAGCACCCGATGCCGCCCCGGGCAACCGCCCGTGTCGCCCGTATCTAAAACCGCTACTGGGCGACTGGAATCGATAAGGGAATCATTTGCAAAAACAGCAAACAATTCCAGGGAATTGAAACAGTGGGAACCGGTTCTCAACAAGAACCGGGTTTGAATACCCATCCCTAGGCAACACCCTAGGTGTCACTGTTCTGGGTCCTTGTGACCCAGCAGTTTTGAGTCTTGAGTCAATTTTATATTATGGCTTCTGTTAGGAAATAAATATATATTCTTAGTGCTTATTTTCTGATTATATTGTTTTATGTAGGCCAGTATACTAAAGCAGGCCATCTTTCAGTCATACAGTATGTGAAAGGTCATAGATTGCTGAGTGAGACAGGAAACTGTGCAGAACGCTTTGTGCAGAGCTGCAAAGGAACAGGATGCAGACAGAAAATGAGGAAGTAGGCAGAGTGAAGCGCAGAAGTTGTTTTGATCGAAACTGTGTGTGACGTATAACTGACTATGTTATACACATCCAGCTTAATGCTTCAGATCTGCAAGTGGCTTAGCCTTGTGCACATCCCTTTCCGGAAAGTAATGATTGAATAAAATAATTATAAATACTTTGCACACTCTCACTCTGCATTTTCTCTGTCCAGTAAAAGAATAAAAAGAAGAGGATTCAATACTTCTGTTCTGAGTTCTTTGTTGTGCTGTTTTGATCATTATAGATAGTGTTATTACGCTAGGTTTGATTATGGCTATTATCTACATTATAGAAAGTAACAAAAATAAAGAAAACACATTGAATGAAGTGTGTCCAAACCTGGCTGGTAGTATATATTTTAGAGCTGAAATGAGCTAAAATGAGAAAACCACACAGAATTATGTAATGATGATATGATAATGATTTTCACTCCATCTATTCTTGATGTTAATGAATTCAGCGGTAAAATAAAAACTTAAATTCAGCAGATTGATGTTTTTTCTGCAGCACTTATCTTGTCTTATTAGCATCAATTGTACTCATCTATGAGTCTTTATGATCTGAGGCACCATTTCATCTGTAAAACATGCTCCATCAATCCAATACTACATATGCTCAATTTTTTTTCTTCCTTCTCCTTTGTGTATGCTTTGTTCTTGTATGTCAGTGCTGTTTGTTTCCCACCTAAGAAGCCAGTCCATTTGGGAGTAATGGGAGACAAGGACATGCAATGTTTGTCACTTATGTCAACTGTACTTCACAATTTGGTTTGGATCACAGTTTTTTTTCTTGGAATAAGTCTCGGCACAAGCTTTCATTACTCAAATTCTGACCAAGGATCTCTCTTTAGTTAGCCATCTTACTTCTGTGTGTAAGAGAAGGCGTTTGTGCTTTGCATCCATCTCATCACAAAGCTGCTTGAATAGACCTGAGTTTAGGGCATTCACGTTGATGTAGTTAATGACATTAATGACACTGTTTATTGTGTTTTTAGGTTCGAGTAACATTTTTTGGATAATCACAATTTCCCTGTAAATGACAGTGCATAGACTTGCAGTCAAGTGCAAACTCCACTCAGCTCTCTGTGCATATGCAGACCAAGAGAAACCAATCCAGTTTTTCTGATATGTAACCATTCAGAATTTTGAATAGTTCTACACCACTGGTTTTGCTTGGTAGTGACAGCGCAAAAAAAAATGTTGTCATGCACACATATATCTTGCACATACAAGTAGTATTAGCCGTCAATTTCAGTAGACTCATTAACCTGAATTATGTACCTCTTCAACAACTTTGTCTTAGTGTCCCCTGCTCTATCTTCAATTTGCCTGGGGATGGTACGAGCCAAAGGTGGAACCTACATATTTTTTTTCCTTTTTTTAACAGCAGTCTCTCCTAGAAAGTTGAATCGTGACCTCGATTTTTAGGGTGCTCCCTTACACTCTTAAGAAACGTGAGATGACTGATGGGAATCATCACTTATATGCTGCTTAATTCAATTGAAAGGATGCAAATAGATTGAATTGTTGCTGTTTTTTTGTATGTAGTCTGTCAGGCTGTCTGATCACAGAGGAAGGCTGTACTTGTTTGGCATCAGCTCTGAGTGTCAACCCTTCCCATCTGAGAGAGCTGGACCTGAGCTACAATCAACCAGGAGGCTCAGGAATGGAGCTGCTGTCAGCTGGTCTGAGGGATTTAAGCTGGAGACTGGACACTCTCAGGTATGGATCTGTGCTCTTTTTCAGTCCAGTTTTATCCAACCACTGATAGGATTTCTGGATGTGCGAGGAAGTGTCTATCTGCCAGTGGTACATATCGTGCAGGGGCCTCTCCTTACATGATGGTTCCTCCTCTTGCTTCTATTTCTTGGGTTTCTGCTGCATGAAATATTCACTGGGCATTGGGTTGTCATGGCCATCATTCTCTTGTATGTATTTACCATCTCTTGACTCGGTGGTTTTAGCTAATTATAGGCTAAACTCCAGCCTTCCTTTCATATCAAAAATTCTTGAAAGAGTAGCTGTCAAACAAGTCCTCTGGAGAGGAAGGTCTTACCTGAAGAGTTTTAGTCAGCTTTCATAGAAACCGCTTTAGTGAAGGTTAGAAATGATCTTTCTGAACTTGAATTAAAAGCCAAAGTGAAAAAGTGAGCATTAAGATGTGATTTAAAAGACTGAATAGACTTTGAAGTCAAATATCCTCTGTCAGATTATTCCAGTGTCTGAGTGATACTACTGTGAATGCCAGATCTCCTCTATGCTTCAATTGAGACCTTGGTTGTACTAAGAACATCTGGTTAGACAATATCAGTGCTTTTTTGGGGTCATCCTTGTTGAGGAGTTGGCTTAAATAACTGGGTGCCATATTATTTGTAACTTTAAAAGTAAGTAGACTAATATTAAAATTAATATGATATTTGACATGGAGCCAGAACTGAAGTGATGTGTGCATTCTAACACTCGATAAAGACGTGCAGCAGCATTTTGGACTAACTGTGAGCAATGGAGAGAAATAGAGAGAATTTCAGTAATCCAGTCTAGAAGTGATGAAGGCATGAATTTGTGTTTCTTGATCTCTTCGAGAAAGATAAGGTTTTGATTGGCAATTTCGCGTAACCTGGTTTTCACTACTGTGGATGCTTGCTTCTCTAATTTAAAATAGCTATCTAAAACACTCCGAGATTCCTTATAGTGTGAGAAAGATGAGAAGTAAGCAGACCGAGGGTATCAGTTAACTTATCCAAAGGGACTTGACTTCCAGTAACCTTAACTTCAGGCCCCAATGGGGGCATCCTTCTCTAGATCATCTCAAGATGAGGCATCCTTCTCTAGATCAGCAGCGGCTCTACTCTTAGCATTTCTCGAATGGCTGAGCTTCTCACCCACTTGGCTAAGCCTAGAAGCCTAGAATTTCTGTCCATAAAAATTATGAACAGAATTGATGACAAAGGGAAGCTCTGGCAAAGTTCACCACCCACCAAGAACAAGTCCAACTTATTGCCGGCTATGCAGACCAAGCTCTTACAATGGTGTATAAGGATTCTGGCCCGTAGTGATGGGCCAGACACCCCATATTCCCGGAGCACCTCCCACAGGACCCACCAAGGGACATGGTCGAATACCTTCTTCAAGTTCTCTAAACTCCTATGCACCCTAAAGTATTCTTGAGATGATGAAGAGCTGATCCAGTGTTCCACGACCAGGACGAAAACTGCATTGTTCCTCCTGTATCCGAGGTTCAACTAACGGACGGACTCTCCTCACCAGCGCCCTGGCATTGACCTTCCCAAAGAGTTTCATAACCAGCTTGTTTGGTTAGTTGTGACTCACAGCTAACATAAACAGTGGCGTGTCTAGAAAACTTTTGTTGGGGGGGCAGGTAGGGGCACAAATTTGGAAAGGTGGCAGATGTTATTGGCAGATAATGCTAAAAACAATTCTACCAACCGTTAACCATAATTCAATAATCCTATAAACCTAATAACCAAATGCACTTTTAACTCTTATTAGAATGAGATTTTAACCACTACGATGCAAAGTTTTTAGATACTGCGTTGATAAAGTACAAGAGATACAATCAGTCAGTGTTCAGCATTCAAGGACATCAATATTTGCATAGTTATTTTACTGACATGTGTGTGTGTGTGTGTGTGTGTGTGTGTGTGTGTGAAAAAGATTTGTGTGTGTAAAAAAGATTTGTGTGTGGACTTAGCCAAAAAAAACCCTGCAAGTTACAAGTACGAATCTTGACCCTATTTTTCTTCCTCTCATCTGATTGGTCAATGTCATGTCAATCACAAATGTAACAATCCAGTCAGAGAACAGATGGGTTTGGCTGTCGGAGGGGCGCATTTTTTGAACACAACTTTCACCGAAAAAATGTTTTCTGCGGTGCCGTCTTTCGTGCTTGGCTCTCCTACCTTTGCTAACATGATGCTCATAGTGCAGAAGCCGGTGCTACATTCACTTAAAATTTAGTTTTTCTCTTTAGGGCCTTTATGAGCCTATACTGGTGGTTTTTAAAGTCATTTTTGGCTTTTCTGTATAGTTTCTGGCATGCTTAGAACTCAAATTTCACTGTGGAAATAGTTTATGTTGATGCACAAGCTGTTTTTTGTTGTTGATAAGCTCTGGTGGACAGCAAATGCAGGCCAGTTTCCTCCCCAGCTTAACATAAGAGGAATATTAAGATAATGAAGGTCAGAGTTTGAATCATTCATATTTCATTCAATACAGCTGTGTACAGACAGATACAGCATCAATCCAAGTTATCAGCAGTTTTATCCACATATGGATTGAAGTGTATTTGTGAAAATGTTGGACTGTTCCTTTATCAATGTCTAACAGTATATATATGAGAGCCATGTAATGTCCATGTGTGCATGCTGACTGTGCTGGTCTGACCCCCCTCCTCCTTTCAGGGTGGAGCCTGCTGGAGTCCAGTGGTTGACACCAGGTCTGAGGAAGTGTAAGTGTGTTTTTAATGGGATTCATGAAAACAAAGCAGCACACATTCACATCTCTGATGTCAGGAGTCATCATCAAAGTGTCAATCAATGAACAGATGATGGATCAATAACTGCAGCTGGATTGTGTTTGTTCTCTCCATCAGATTCCTGTCAACTCACAATCGACACAAACACAGTGAACACAAAGCTCCAACTGTCTGACAACAACAGGAAGGTGACACATGTGCAGGAGGTTCAGTCATATCCTGATCATCCAGACAGATTTGATAGCTGTTACCAGCTGCTGTGTAGAAATGGTCTGACTGGTCGCTGTTACTGGGAGGTCGAGTGGAGAGGAAGAGTTTTTATATCTGTGAGTTACAGAAGAATCGGAAGGAAAGGAGACGGTGATTACTGTGCGTTTGGATGGAATGATCAGTCCTGGAGTCTTTCATGCTATGATGGTCGTCCTGATTCCGTCTATCATAACCAGACATCAGAATCCGTCTCCTCCTCCTCCTCCTCCTCCTCTGTCTCTAACAGAGTAGCAGTGTATGTGGACTGTCCTGCTGGCACTCTGTCCTTCTACAGAGTCTCCTCTCACACTCTGATCCACCTCCACACCTTCAACACCACATTCACTGAACCTCTTTATCCTGGGTTTGGACTGTGGTTTGGTTCCTCAGTGTCCCTGTGCTCAGTTGAGTGTAAAGAGTGTCCCCCTGTTAGAGAAACACTCCAAGGAACTGAAAATCGAGATCTTGAAAGCAAAACAGAGCTACAAAAACCTTCGTGAAAGCAAATTTGCTGCAAAAAATTTTGGGTCTGCCTGGACTTGTATGAAAACCACAGCAGGGTTTCAAAATACGCAGAGCAGCAGTCAGGTAATTTTAGATGGTTTTAATTCAGACAGAGATTTTCAAATGCTTTAAACATGTTTTATGCTCGTTTTAATTCTTCTGATTTTAGCGAGGATATTTTGGAACTGAAACAGAAACTGAGAGATACTCAGCACTTTATCATTGAACTCAGCGATGTCCAAAAGGCCTTTCATACAGTCAATGTGAACAAGAGCCAGGGTCCTGATAATATTAGTGGCCGCCTAATTAAATCTTGTGCTGATGAACTCAGGCCTATATTTCAGGTTATTTTTGACAAATCCTTGCAAACACAACATGTGCCCTCTCTTTGCAACGAAGCAGTCGTGGTTCCTGTCCCTAAATCTAAACGACTTCAGGCCTGTTGCCTCACTTCAGTTGTCATGAAAGTCTTTGAAAAAATCATCAGAAATGTGATTATGAAGAGACTGAAGGTCAGCTGGATCCAATGCAGTTTGCATACAGGCCCAACAGAGGAGTGGAGGACGCACTTTTGACTTTACTAAATCTAATTCTTAAACATGTAGAGAGTAAAGGGACTTTTGCAAGACTTCTTTTCATTGATTTTTCTTCGGCTTTTAATACAATACAGCCCCATATTTTAATTAAAAGACTTTTAGAACAGTTTGAAATCAGGAAAAACCTGCTGGGCTGGATTTTAGATTTTCTAACTGACAGGTCACAAAGAGTGAGAATAAATGGGGTTCTGTCTGACCCAGTGTTCTCCTCCACAGGTTCTCCTCAAGGCTGCGTCCTATCGCCCTTATTATTCACTCTCTATACAAACATGTGTCAGGGCAGACATGAAAACAGGGTCATTATTAAATATGCAGATGACTCTGTTATTGTCAGCTTACTGAAAGAGGGTGAAACTAACCACGGCCCAGTCATTGATGACTTTGTTCAGTGGTGGGAGGAGTCTTATCTCCAGCTGAACATATCTAAAACAAAAGACATGGTTGTTGATTTTAGGAAACAACAAAATGGGCACGGAGTCACTTTAATTAAAGGTCAGAAAATAGAGCAAGTACAATCATATAAATATCTTGGGACCATAATCAATGAAAAACTGAACTTTGATCAAAATTGCAAATCAGTTTGTAAAAAGGGTCACCAGCACCTTTATTGCCTTAGGAAACTTGTTCATTTCCACATTGACCAAAAAATTTAACTTTGTTTTCTCGTTCTTTTATTGAGTCTGTTTTATCCTTTTGTTTGGTGGCATGGTTCGGTCAGACCTCTGTCACAGAGAAAAACTCTCTGAATCAGATAGTGAGATGGTCCAGTCGTCTGATAGGTGAGCCACAGTCTTGTTTAGCCTCCCTGTACTCTGAGCAGGTACAGAGGATGGCTTTATCAATCCTTAAAAATGGTTCCCATCCTCTAAGGGGTGAATTTCAGCTTCTTCCCTCAGGACGGAGGTTTCTATTTCCGAGATGCAGGACAAAGCGTTATAAAAATAGCTTTGTCCCCGTTGCTGTCACTGAATTAAATAAGAACTGTTTTTGATTCGAAATATTAAAATTACTATATATGTGCCACAGTGAGGTTTATATCTTTACTAGGTATGTGTGTTTTTAAAGGGATGCCAAATGCTGTCATTTTTTCTGTAAGCAAATTTACCTTGCCCATGGGTATAAAAAAAGTTACCTTGACCATAATAGACCCATTTCTGTAATATACTTACATATCTATATTATTGCTAATATATATTGTAATATATCTATATCACTAAAGCACTTCTGGATGGATGCAAACTGCATTTCGTTGCCCTGTACCTGTGCATGTGCAATGACAATAAAGTTGAATTCTATTCTATTCTATTCTAAACTTTCAAATATCCATCTTGAAATGTTTTGTCTCTCAGTTAATAGCCGATTAAATTAAAAATCAGAAGTAGCTTAAATTAAAATAGTTGAAGTTTTTTCTAGTTTGATGTCTTTAGTGTGATGATGTTATTCTGATGTGAATAACTTTTTTATTTATGCTCTTTTATAATAATATTTTATGTGTATATTCATGTCTTGTTAGTTTCTTTACGTTCAGGCTGCCCAGGCATCCACTGCATGTCTTCCTGTTGCAGGTGTTTGAGCCTGACAGGAAGGGCATGGTTTGGTTTTTGGCTTTGTCATTTCTGCAAATGAAAATGGAACATGTAGGGATTATTTCAGGTCTGTTTTGGTGAAATGATTACAAAAATAATTTATGACCAAAGAAATAACTTATATTACGAGGCAGTATTACACCATATTTAAAAAAAAAGTCAGTTACGAGATTAAAGTCATTTGACATTTGACACAAAAGACATTTTACGGTCTACCTTAATATATAAAGTGCCTTGAGGTGACTGTTGTTGTGATGTGGTGCTGTATAAATAAAATTGAACTGAGTAACTGAGTGCTATGAGAGGAACTTTAGACTGGCAGCGTGTCCAGGATGCGCTCCAACTTTTGCCCTCCTGAATCTGAAATGGGTAAGCAGAGGAAAACGGATGTATAAATGCTGTTTATTTAACCCTTTACGACCTACCATAGAAGTCTGCCACAGCTTATCTTTATATTTTTTCATGCTGCATTTTAAGTTGCCATACATCAGTACAACTGTTATAGACCAAATTGTAATATGTGTATGCATTAAGTCCATAGTAACTACATAAATTGCAAAAAGTGCAATAAACTACAAAAAAAATTGAAAATTTTTTTTTTTTTTTTTACATATATTTCTAGCTTAGAGAAATTTAAGAGGTTTATCCCTCAAAACTGTAAATACAAAAAAGTTGCAAAAATAGTTTCAACAACAGGAAATTTATTTTGAGTGTCTCATAGTTTTATTTTTAGATCACCAATTTTTATATACTGCAGAAAAACAAAAATAAATATTGTAATCAAATTTGCAAGAAAAAACCAGCACGTGCATCAAAATAAACTATTCAAAGCAATATGAGTTCTAAGCATTCCAGAAACTATACAGTGTAAAAACACCAGTGTAGGCTTTAAAGGTGTGTTACGAACTCGCATGTCCATGTGTTTGTTTTGTGCAGGTGTTGTGTCTTTTTATGTTAATTTAGCTGTGCCAGGGCCCTGCTCCGATTGGTGCGTGGATACACCGCCCCGATGTGACTGGTCCCAGCTGGAGGACCCGCCCATTAAAAGGCGTTTCTCCTCATCACCCAGCAGTACTCCTGTGGTAGCCGCTGGCTGCAGTGCGCTTGAAAGTTGTGGAAGTGGAGTGGGTAGGGGTGAGCTGCCGTTTCTTTTGATCACCCGTTTTCTCCTGTTTTGAGTTAGTTAAGGAGGTCAGACTCTGTCTTTATTTTTGACTTTGTTTTGGTAAGGTCAGGGGTGCGGGATTTGTGTAGATTTGTTTTGGCCTTGGCTCACCCTGAAGTGTTGACACTCCCGTTTTGGTTCCTTTATTTCACATTGTAAATAAATCACCTTGTATCTAAC
>NW_024584155.1:18144-20219 GCF_018398535.1 Haplochromis burtoni
TATTCTATTCTATTCTACTCTAAACTGTTCTAAATTATCCATCTTGAAATGTTTTGTCTCTCAGTTATTAGCCAATTAAATTAAAAATCAGAGGTAGCTTAAATTAAAATGGTTGAAGTTTTTTCTAGTTTGATGTCTTTAGTGTGACGATGTTATTCTGATGTGAATAACTTTTTTATTTATGCTCTTTTATGAATAAATATTTTATGTGTATATTCATGTCTTGTTAGTTTCTTACTTCATGGCTTCAGGCTGCCCAGGCATCCACTGCACATCTTCCTGTTGCAGGAAGGGCATGGTTTGGTTTTTGGCTTTCTCATTCCTGCAAATGAAGATGGAACATGTAGGGATTATTTCAGGTCTGTTTTGGTGAGAAGATTACAAAGATAATTTCTGACCATAGAAATAAATAATATTACGAGGCAGTTATACACCATATTAAGGAAAAAAAGTCAGTTACGAGATTAAAGTCGATAATATTGAGTTAATTATGAGAATAGGGTTAAAAATACTGAATTAATTATAGAAAAGATTGCTAAAATAGAGCAGTACTAACGTTACCTGGGTTCCCAAGCAAGTGTCTTACACATGAGAATATATCACAAAAGAAAAAATATATAAACTTTTGCAGAAAGTGTAAAGTGTAAAGACCTCAGAGCTGGACTGATGTGGTCCACTTTTTTGGTCTTAGTGAGGACTCGAGCAGCAGAGTTCTGAATGAGCTGTAGTTGTCTGACTGATTTTTTAGGTAGACCTGTAAAGATGCTGTTACAGTAATCAAGCCTACTAAAGATGAATGCATGGACTAGTTTTTCCACAGCCCCATCCTCCAGGGCATGAAGTCCCAGATGAGGGGTCACTCAGCAGCCGCAGAACATAAGCTAGGGGGGTTGCAGTCACGTGCCCATGCGCTCTGCCGGCAGCCAGCTGTGCCAGAGTGATTGAGCCCCAGGCTGAGAGGCCGAGGGCACCCCACCCCTGAAGGGGCCTGAGCGAGCCCCAGGCTCCAGGCCTCGACACGCAGCCACCAGGAGTGAGCCTGTGCGTACCTGGATGCATACATACTCTTTTCTCTATCATACTTTTTTTGGTTTACAATAAAAGCCAAATTGGTTTGCAAAATCTAATGTCATGTAAGAAGCATATAATGTGTACAAGTCTGTATAATCCCTTGACAAATAAAGAATGGATAAAAGGGAATTTTTCCTTCCCACTGTCGCCAAAGTGCTTGCTCATATGATTGTTGGGTTTTCTCAAAATTTGTAACATTTTACAGTCTACCTTAATATATAAAGTGCCTTGAGGTGACTGTTGTTGTGATGTGGTGCTGTATAAATAAAATTGAACTGAGTAACTGAGTGCTATGAGAGGAACTTTAGACTGGCAGCGTGTCCAGGATGCGCTCCAACTTTTGCCCTCCTGAATCTGAAATGGGTAAGCAGAGGAAAATGGATGTATAAATGCTGTTTATTTAACCCTTTACGACCTACCATAGAAGTCTGCCACAGCTTATCTTTATATTTTTTCATGCTGCATTTTAAGTTGCCATACATCAGTACAACTGTTATAGACCAAATTGTAATATGTGTATGCATTAAGTCCATAGTAACTACATAAATTGCAAAAAAGTGAAATAAACAACAAAAAAAATTAAAATTGTTCTTTTTTTTTTTACATATATTTGTAGTTATAGAAATTTCAGATGTTTATCCCTCAAACCTGTAAATACAAAAAAACTTGCACAAAATAGCTCCAACAACAAGAAATTTATTTTGAGTGTCGTCATAGCTTTATTTTTCAGATACACCAATTTTTATATACTGCAGCAAAAACAAAAATAAATATTGTAATCTAAATTTGCAAGAAAAAAGCCCAGCATGTGCATCAAAATAAACTATTCAAAGCAATTTGAGTTCTAAGCATTCCAGAAACTATACAGTGTAAAAACACCAGTGTAGGCTTTAAAGGTGTGTTACGAACTCGCATGTCCATGTGTTTGTTTTGTGCAGGTGTTGTGTCTTTTTATGTTAATTTAGCTGTGCCAGGGCCCTGCTCCGATTGGTGCGTGGATACAC
>NW_024584155.1:21301-22479 GCF_018398535.1 Haplochromis burtoni
AACTGTTGGATTTTCCAAACCAGCAGGCCAAAGGAAATGCCCTGGGGTCGCAGCAAAAGGAGATGAAGTTTTAAAACAAAGGGCATTGCAAAAACAGGATCCTTTGTATAATATCATCAAAACAATATCCTGTAAATGCTAACCGTAGTGCTAAAATTCACAACATCTATCTAGAAAGACTTGCATTGATTCACAGTGTACAATTCTTTCTAATCTGTTAACATCTTCCTCCAAATCCTGTTTCTGCTGCATCAGAAGGGCTCAAACCTCCTGCTGTTTCTACTGGACCATCAATTCTACTTTATGATGATCTAAAAAGATAAAAACGTGAGTTTATTTGTGAGCTCTGTGAAATGCGTCTGATGTTTAGTTTGAACCAATCCTGTGTCAGCTGCAGCCACATCATTCAGTGTTGGAAATGTAGGACAAACAGCAGCACATGTTCTCTAAATGTTTGCAGTCATTTTTAAATGAAGCTGATTCTACATGAGACATTTTCCACATTTACTGTCTTTGAACAGAGAATAATAAAGCCATCAAACATATACAGGCTGTGCAAATACAAACTTCTGTGGTGCATTTGATAACCTGCAGAGGAGAACATTTGAAGAACGTTTATCTGAAAACGGGAAAAACTTAAAATGTCAAAAATCTGCTTTTCATAATATAAATATCATTAAATAACTTTAGAAAGACTTCTATTTGACTCTTTAAATTTAATGTTGTAAAAAGATATATTTTATGTTTTAAATAATCTTAAACTGTTAGTCTGCAAAATGTGCGGCAATTTAATTTCTTTATTCTCTTTAGCTGATAATTTGTGAGGCCCAGGTAGACTGTATAACTGCATCTCTACCAGTTTCTCTGCACTTCAGCCTCTTCTGGGCCATGTGAGGGATTTTGTTTAAGGCAGGAGAAATGATCTCCACGAAAAGGAACAGGTTCAGCCATCGCACAGTGGAACAAATTCTCTTCTTAAATAAAAATGAAAAAGGGTTACTTTAAATGCATCATGTTTTTAATTTGCAAGTTCATAAGCATTTTCCTTTTCCATTTCACAATCAATTCTACTCCCAGGTCAAAAATATGTATAGGAAAATTACCCTAATATAATATGTAGCGACTTCCACAGTCGCTACAGGCCGGGGATGGAGCCTGCCTGTTTGCCTGACGCGCTG
>NW_024584156.1:0-1837 GCF_018398535.1 Haplochromis burtoni
CTATTATATATTGTACATATATTTATTAGTTTCAGATGTAGCCATTCTTGTATTTTGCACAACTCTGTTGCTTGTGAAGCTCGCACACAAGAATTTCACTCACATGTGCTGTACCAATGTACCTGCACATGTGATGTGACAATAAAAGTGATTTGATTTGATTTGATTTGATTTGATTTTAAAGAGCAGTGTTACGAGGGAGCGGTCGAGAGCGACTGGGGTCAAGCGAAGGAACGGTGCTTGTCGTGGTTCTCTCCCTCATGCATGAGTAACATGAAGAACTTTGCCTACTTGTGTCTTGCTTTTGCTGTGTAGTTGAATTGTCTTGAACGTTCCAGCGAATAGGTTTAAGCTACAAACCTATCAGAGGTCTCGCGGTAATCTATCGTGAGAACTGGAAAGTCACGCCGTTGTCTGTACCTGTCTATAGTTCCTTTGAATCCCTTGTTTGTCAACTCTCAGGACCTGTTCCAACTGTTATAGCTGTTACTTACCGCCCTCCAGAGTCTAATTCTGTCTTCATAAGTGACTTTGTTGATCTGCTGACTCACATAGCTACTGTTTCCCCTAATATAATACTCCTGGGAGACTTTAATATTCATATGGATAACAGTGATCATCCTCTCACCAAAGACTTCTCATCCTGCCTCGATAGTTTTGGCTTTAAACAACACATAAACTTTCCTACTCATATTAATACTTTGGACCTAGTTTGTTGCTTTGGTCTTACTCCTTTTAACTGCAAAGCAAAATCAATCCTGATACTCTTTCTTTTGCTTTCTCTGGTCATTTGCATTTTCATAACCTGCTCACCCAAGAGGACTTGTTTCCTATTATAACTCTAGTCTCAATAGTCTAAGCTCTGTTGCTCCACTCAAACCCAAATCTGTATCATTCTCTCAGTCAGCACCCTGGTTCACAGCTGAACTCACATTTTTGGACTCTTGGACATATTTTCCCTAAATACAATATTCAGTTTCACTGTTATGCCGATGACACCCAGCTTTACCTGCCCACTAAACCTGATTCTGCTCTTCCCCCTCCTCCCTCACCCTCTGCTTAGCCAAACTAAATTCATGGTTCTCTTCTAATTTTCTCAAACTCAACAGTAACAAATCCGAGCTCCTCTTGGTCGGCACTAAATCAACATTATCCAGAACCAACAGTTTCTCTGTTACTATCAATAACTCGCCAGTCTTCGTTTCTTCCTCTGTGAAAAGCTTGGGTGTCATCCTCCACAGTACTCTGTCTTTAAATTCACACATTAATAACGTTACTCAGTCTGCATATTTTCAATTACGCAACATTAATCGTCTCCGTCCTTTTCTCTCCCCACATGCCGCTGCCATTCTTGTCCACATCCTTGTTACTTCCCGGATTGATTATTGTAATTCACTTCTTTTTGGTCTTACTCAAAAATCCATCCACAAGCTCCAACATGTCCAGAACTCTGCTGCTCGTATCATCACCAGGACCCCTTCTGTCCACCACATCACTCCTGTCCTGCAGCAGCTTCATTGGCTCTCGGTCAAATATTGCATCAATTTCAAAATACTGTTGTACACATTTAAGGCTATTCATCATCTCTCTCCTCCATATCTCTCTGATCTGATTCAGATCACCGCCCCATCTCGATGTCTCAGATCTTCTTCTTCCTTCTTCTTCGTGTAGACTGCTGGCTTTTATGTTGCTTTTATTATTCTGCTGTGTACAGTGTCCTTGAGTGTTCTGAAATGTGCTTTCAAAATAAAATGTATTATTATTATTATTATTATTATTATTATTATTATTATTATTATTATTATTATTATTATTATTATTATTATTATTATTATTA
>NW_024584156.1:3100-12966 GCF_018398535.1 Haplochromis burtoni
CTGACTCTGCTGTGTACTACTGTGCTCTGCAGCCCACAGTGACAGGAAACAGCAAAACTCTGTACAAAAACCTTTGGAGCAAAGACAACAGAATACTCCACAACATCCACTAGAGGGAGCCACACACTGTTACACCTCTGATTCTTGTGTCATTGGACTGATGACAAATCTTCATCTTTCTCTCCAACAGAAATCAACCTGTCACTGATCAATAACAACATGATAAATGATTGATCACTGATCCCACAGAGGTGGTTGTAGGTAAAGTACAGACATCCAGGACTTTTTCCATCAACTTCTTTACTCCAAAAGGAAAAAGTGCAGAGTTAACTGAACCTTGTGCTACATTAATGTAAATGAATGCTATCAGCACACAGGAACACAAACTTTATTTCAGTGTAAATCTGAATTATATTAAAATCACTTCATTAGACTGAATCAGTGAAGTCGAACACGAGCAGAGAAAAAGAGGGAAAATGAAGACATTTCTGTTTTCTGTTGGCTCCATTAGAGAGTGACTGTGCCTCTAACAGGAACATGAGCAGAGAACAGGTTAAAGTGGATTCAGCAGGTGGGAACCCTAAAATCAGCTGTAGTGGCTCAGTGTGGGGAAAAGAATCAAACTCACAATCATTTCTGCTGAGAGCTCCAGTAGATTTGATTCAAGTACAGGCTGTGATCAGCTGATCTGAGCTTCACTGCTCTTTGTAATGTGAATTCAACCAGATGTGAGCAGGTGTTTGCGAGGATTCTGTCCGTGTGCTCCAGCTTCCTCCCACAGTCCAAAGACGTGCGCTTAGTGGGGTTAGGTTAGCTGGTGATTCTAAATTGCCCATAAGTGTGAATGGTTGTGTGTCTCTCTGTGTTACCCTGCCATAGACCAGTGACCTGTCCAGGCTGTGCCCCGCCTCTCGTCCTACAGTAGCTGGGATGGCTCCGCCCCCCTAAATCGGATCAGTGGAAGAGAATGGATGGATGGACGTAAGCAGATGTTTCTGGGCTGATTTGCATCCTCTACACTGACAGTACACTGATTCTGGTGTCTTTATTCTGCACTACACAGTTGGTGTGAAGGTGGAAATCAGTGAATGGATCTCAGCATCATCGGCTACAATTCATCTGAACTTCACATCGTTTACACACTTAAAGGGAGTCACATGCTAGCTTTACATTTTCAGTTCATCAGATAACTCTAACATACTCTGGTGATTAATCCATGAATGGGGCTGCCTTACATGTGTTACTGTTTAGCCTCAACCTTCCCTAAAGCTGCTTTGTGGAACAGACAGAGTGGAGTCAGGTTGGGGAGCATCCTCCAGCTCATGGAAGCTGGACGAAAAGACCAAACTGTTGATGAAATGACTTCACCTGCGTTTGTTAACACTGCTAGTTCATCAGTTTTCCCCTTTGACTCTCTGGAGACACTGCTGACCTTTGACCTTTTGTACTTATTATTATTCTTTTGATTCCTATCATAACTATTATTATGTGCTGACCTGTTGTAGGATTCAGGCCATCGCTCTCCACACCTCTGGTTCTCCAGTGTATGTAGTTACAGATCTCATCACTCTCGTACTCCTCCCTTGCTGCTGACCTCACCTTCCAGACATTGTTGGAATGAGTAGGACAGATGTGGAGTCCGGCTCGAGGTACCAAGCTGTTGGAACAACTCTTCAACAAATGGAGAAACACAAGAGATGTGACTTTAAAGCTTTTAGTGACTTCAAGTGAGCCACCATAACTTTGTGCGAGCGCTCTCTGGGGACGGCTCAGCGAGCTTCTTTTCTACAGACAAAGAGGATTTGTGTAGCATGTTGCATATCACCCTGGGACAGATGTGTAGGAGGACTTTCTCAGGAGTTGTATCTCCTGGGAACTTGCTGTGCTTTCGGTTACATGTGATAAGAGCCACGACATACAATTCTGACTTCTCACAATATTTCATGTGTTAAACAAAGATTTTGTATCATATCTAGTAAGTTTTTCTAACACCTGCTTTAACAGTCACTGTGTTCTGGTCACATCTTCCTCATAAACGAACACAAGTGGAGGAAACTCTCTCATCTACCACATACTCTCTCATGGCACCTTCAGCTATCACAGCCATGTCCAAAACATAATAGGATACGTTCAGTGCTCCCAGTGTTAATAACAGTGTAGGAACAGATTTATCTCTAAATCTCAGTGAATTATTATTTTTATTAGTTGTTCAAATACTCTCCTCCCAAAACGTTTCAGTCTGAAAGAAACACACATGCAACAAGGACAGCTGTAAAAACAACCAGCAGATGTTTCGCTGTTCATAAAGACTCTAAACAGGTTTCTCTCTGGCTCCACCCACTGATGCTGAACTCAGCCAATGAGATGGTCTCTCTAGAGAATAGTTCATGTGTGTAAGGCAAAAGAGAAGATAAGGCTTCAATGGCGGCACCATCTTGATATTCAATAATCAGGTTTTTATAAAACTCTGATTCAGCATCAGTTACTGAAACAAGCCTAAAAGAACCAAATTTCTTCAGAAAGTCTATAATCTCCTCATCTTCTGGCGATTCAAGCAACCCACTTACAATCACTGCATTAGGGACTTTGATACCTGAGTTAGCTATGAACTCCATCTTTGGCAATGACAAACAACTTTTAAACAACTTTTTTTTTTTTTTTTTTTTTTTTTTTTTTTTTTTTCTTTTTTTTTAGAATCCTGTCCTTGTATGTTTCACTGCTGACACTTAACTAGGCTCCTGGCTGGCTCGCCACTTTTGTAACAGGTATTACAATTAAACAACATGAGATATGCATTAAATTATTGTCTCGACGACTTTGGACCAGTATCAGAAAGTTCTAGGTAAGACTATGGAGCCTTGAAAGGATCAGCAGAGAAGGAACCACACAATGATAGATAAGATGTGATTTGAATAGAAACTGTATTGAAAGTTGTAAAGTTTACAAACCCTGCCTGTCTAAAGCCGGCTTCCTACAGTGCACAAACGCACATTAAAGGGCCCAAAAATAAAATCAAAACAACATCCTCTTTAAGGAAATTCTCCAAAGAGTTTCAATTAAAGAGCTTCCGCTCCCGTTGCTCAGTCCACTTCTCTTTAGAAAGAGAAATTAGAGTTCCTTGTGTGTGTGTGTGTTTCTGTCCATTGGTTCGAACACTACCCGGGTAGATTTTTAAAGTGTTAGTCTTATCTGTATCAAGGAAGGTAGTAATAGTCCTGAGGTTCGCTGAAGATGGATCCCACGGCTGGCCACACCGCACTCGGGTCCGTCGACAGTCACTCTCTTGGGATTGGCTCGCCACTGAACCCACAGAGATCTCAAATAGTGATGGGACGTTCTGTATCGAGGCTTCGGAGCGTGTGTCGAGTAATGGAGGGGCGTTTCCGCGAAGCGCGTATCGAGGCTTGCTTCATTTATGGGAGGAGCTGAAAATGATGACGTCCGAAGCCTCGCTGCCCGGCTGTACCACGTGACTGGTTCATGAAGTGGTTCGAACTTTGCCGCGAGATATGACAGCGATATAAACCCCTCAGACTTCATTCAAAAATGTGGGTGTTTGATGGAGAGTTGCGGTTAGTGAGAGTTTGGAGACCGTTTGGAGGTTTATGAGAGTGAGGAGAGAAAGTCAGGAGAGAATGGAGCCAGCTAAGAAGAGGAGGATGTCCTCCCCTGTGTGGGAACATTTTGATCTTATTCCTCCCAACAAGGTATGTAAATTTCTACAGAAGATGTATTTTCATAATACTGATGGTGCAATACAATTTATGTTAAGCTGTCTTGACTTTTGTACAAGGTGAAGTGTTTGCTATGTGCCAGGGAGCTGGGATATAACAACAACACCTCATCCATGCTTAGGCACTACAGAGCTTTGCATGAGAATAAGGGGAACACCGATTGTGGAGCAAGACCAGGTGAGCCATCAAATGCAATGATAATATAGCATGCAGTAATGTTACTAAATGATATAACAATATTATACAACTGTTATAAGTTACGTGTGTGATATTTATATTTGTGCTTTATCTTTATTGTCTTTCCTCAGGAGAACAATCTCAAATAGATGAAGACCTGGTCAGCATGGTGATTGAGGACTCCCAGCCATTTAGCATTGTGGAGGACAAAGGATTCAAAAGATTTGTTAAATCATTAAATCCTAGCTATGTTCTCCCCACTAAAAAGGTCATAAAAGCAGTGAAAATTTAGTTTTTACAGAATAAAATGTGAACAGGCAGGACTGAGGCTCAAAGCCTCAGTGTGTAGCTGTCCATACCTCAACGTTACAAAAGCACAACTACTGTCCACACCCCAACCACACCTCACCTCACAGTAAATGATCATTTCCATTTCAAGCATTTCCAAATAATCATTTCCCATACTGCCACTATAAATATACACAGTATACTGCCATCACTACAATATACATGTTTTACACACTCCTTTTGTTGTTGACATTTACAGGCTGTGTGCAAAATGCCACACTCTTCAAATTCATGCCAGCTATTATTTTTACGTCCAGTAGGTGTCCTGCTAGAGCAAATGAAGCTTCATGAAGCTTCGCGTTGGGGTGAACCAATTGGATGAAAAGCTTCAGTGCTTCATGGGGCTTCATCTGCCCATCACTACAAATGATCCAGTCCTGGTCAAAAAACCAATCGGAGCTCGTGGTGAGATAGCTCGTCCAGCTGACGCAGCTTCGGCCGTATTTCACAGATCTCAGATCCAGGATCTTTCAGCTAATTTGGCGGTTGCCTCGTGAGTAACGGCTTCCACAACAGGAAATGTTGACTAACAGAAAGTCATCTCAAGGCATACTCGCCTCCTAGCGGCGGGGAGGGAAAATTACACCTCCAACCTTATGCAGCAGCACAACCCACAAATCTGATGTGGACATACAGTTTCTCCTCTGTGTTCTGATTGGACATTTAAAGCAGCGCCATCATTGATGGTATCAGATCCATTTCACACGTTGTTGAAGTTCAGTCTGAAGTCACTTTAAGTCTCAAAGCTTCACTTTAACCTGCAAAGACCAACAATGTCTCATTTCCTACTGATTCTTCTCCCCACACTGCACCACTACACCGGATATCAGGACTCCACACTCTCCAAACTCCCAGTGTTAAAATTCAGTCATGAAACATTTTGGCAGATACAAGAAGATTCTTCTACTGTTTTCTCTTCTTCAGTTTTTAAAGATGAACATCATGATCCACACTGACACACATTCATATTCTTTGGTTCCCTGGATTAAAACGGAGCCTCTGCTCTTTATTTATCCTGTGCTTGTTTCTCGACTCACAGTTCAGTCTGTTAAACCTGCTTCCTGCAATAGGAGCAAATATCCACTGAAAGCAGCAGAAAGACGTGCTGAGTGTGAAGCTGTCAGCAGGGGGAATAACACAGGGCTGTGAATGAGTCCTGTCACTGTGATCAGGCTCCTCCTTCTAATCCACCAACTTAGTGTTGATGAAGACTAAACAGAGAGATCACAGCTTCTTTATACTTGCTGTAGCTCACAGTTACTCTACACTGCAGATATGACGCCTCTGTTCATCTCAGTGCTGCTGGCTGCTATGTGCCTCGGTATGAACACAACTCTGTTTCTTTGATATCAACATTGACGTGATTCTTTAACAGCACACTGATACTGTTTGTTGGTGTTTTACAGAATGCAGAGCACAAAAAGACAACGTGCTGCAAGCAAAAGGAGAAGAGACTGCTGCTGCAGGAGGCACAGTGACACTTCACTGTCTCTATAACGGCAGTGCAACAACTAATTATCTCTTCTGGTACAAACAGGATGGAAACAACAGCCCCGAATTCATCCTGATGCGCTATAGTGGGGATCAAGGAAACACAGCAGACGAGTTCAAGGAGAGATTTTCATCCACACTGGATTCCAGCATCAGATCAGTTCCTCTGAAGATCCAGAAGCTTCAGCTGTCTGACTCTGCTGTGTACTACTGTGCTCTGCGGCCCACAGTGACAGGAAACAGCAAAACTCTGTACAAAAACCTTTGGAGCAAAGACAACAGAATACTCCACAACATCCACTAGAGGGAGCCACACACTGTTAAACTGTCACCTGTAGGTCTGAATTCTCTGTTCTTATGATTAAACAAAGTCTTATCTATAACTCCTTATGTTACATCTTATTACTGTGCTGTTGTTTGATGTTTCCTGTGTTTCTTACATTATGTATAATATGAAGAATTGTTTTATGAAAGTTTGATATTATAGATATTATTTTGCTGTGTCTCTGGACCCTCTGAAAAACACTTTTACACTACAAAGGTGTCGACGCCTCTCATGTAATTGCTGTGTTTTCTGGGACTGTGCTGATGTGTCTTCCATGATTAAACACAGCTGCAGTCATCAGAGCCGTGCACTACTTTGTGTTAGAGAACTTCAGGGTTGTCCCGGGTTTCTGTGCTACGAAGGTGGTTCACTTCTCACCAGGACAAATCACCAAAGAAACTTATGCTGTGAACTAACCTGCCACACAAAAGGTTCAGTTCCACATTAGAGATCAACAGGTGTGACATCACCACCCACCGACCAATCAATTCTCCAGGAAACAGGTCATCATTCCTGGCAGATCCTTCGGACCTCCGTGCAACAGTAGGAAGGTCAAAAGTTTTTTCTTTAATATAGAGTAATGTCCTTCAGTTTCCCTGGTGAGCATCAGTAAGAAGTAATAAATAATCCAGATTTTTATTTAGTGATTTTTTCCTTTGGTAAGAAACAAACTTACAATAAATGTGTTGCTTTATTGGCATTAATGTCTGATGCTAGAACAGGAAACCTGCTCTGTACTTGCTGCCTTCATATCAAATCTGCAGTAAAGTTTTATTCTATTTTTATATTGAATCTTTCCTCTGAAACTGCAGCTGGTCTGCATGTGAGAGAATCAAAGCTCAGCAGCTGGTTATGCTCTGAGTTCTGAGCTTTTCCACTGATTCTTTTATTGAAAGCATCAAACAGATTCTCTGCTGGGGGAATCTGTTCTATGAGTGCGAGCTGTAAATGACAACATCTTGTTATACTTCAGTCTAATCTGCTGTTGCTGAGTCTGTTTCCCTCTCCTGGAAACACACATGAAGATCACCTGTTCTATTGATCACATTCATTTCACTTTGATTTGAGATAAACTGAAGAGATTTCCAGACTGTTCTGTCAGTCAGCTTTAATCTTTAAATGGATCCAGTTTGCAGTTGCACAGCTGTAATGTGCAGCTGTGACCTTAGAAACAGAGCAGTGAGAGCGCACTCACAGATGAAATTATTAACTAGGATTCAAATGTTTACTGTGTGTTAAATCAGCAGATTCACTGAAACGTTTCCTGCAGGATTCATTTCTTGCCTTTTTAACATCAGTCTTGCAGTTGCTGGTGTAGTTTTATGTTCTTTATAGGTGTTTGATCACCATTCAATAACATCTCTGGATTAGGTGACACTCATAGGGATCATTTTCAATGTAAGAGTCATGTGATCCATGAACCGCCCCTTCCAGATTGGTCAGATGCTGCCATCATCATGCAGGGTAAACCCTGGTTTAACTTCATGAGTTTATAACAAGCTTCATGTGATGATTTATCCTGATCAGCAGTGTTAAAGTAAGATAATGGAAAGATGTCCAGGGTGTGCTGAATGAGGTTTGGAGTACAGCGCCCTCTTCAGCTCGCTTTGCATTGATGAGCATGAGCAGAGGGAGACCTTGGGGCTGAAGCTTTCTGCTGATTGCTGTTTTTTGTTGCAGTTTTTCTTGGTTTTATGCAGTTTGTGTGTTTGTTGATAATGTTTTCATGCACTGACGTGTGTCATTAGCTGTGCAGTGACTGAATAAAGCAGAACTAACAGTCACAGAAGTGCATCTGATTTCTTTGTGTGCTTCATCAGTTTCTCTCATGCTTAGTGTGCCGCAGCTATTTTTGGTCACTAGTTAGCAGCATCAAAGGTTTTTTCCACTTATAAGTTTTTAAGCACATTTAGTAAAAGCCTGCTGCTGTTTGGACACATAAGACTAGGATGTAAGAAGTCAGGGACTGTGTGAGGAAGCTTTATCATGTGCTTTCCTTTACAGTTCATGCTGTAGGCTAACTAAGGGGCTATTTTTAAAGGCTTTGATTTCATGCAGTTCTCAAAATTGTGGGGAGAAATATTTTTTAAACACATCTGCATTTGCAGACAATGACCTGAAGATGGAAAAGTTAGAAATGACAGTTTGTCTGTTTTGCTTTTAAGAGACAAAATCTGTTCAGGTAGTTAATCCCACATAAGAAATGCCAAAACGTGTGAACCACTGAGAGTCGTCCAGCATTGTTATCAAAGCTGAGAACTTTCACCTGCTGCTCAAACATGTTTCAGTCTGAGTGTGTGTGCAGGATGCAGCCGGAGCTCTGCAGGCTCCTCCCTCAGTCTGACCTTCTTGATGATGATGATGATGATGATGATGATGACTGCAGCATCACTGTCAAAGCTTCATCAGCCTGAATGGAAACAGAGCTCAGCAAGAGGAGGAGCTACAGCAGTGAACATGAAAGGCTTCATGTAGGAGCTGAAGAGCTGCTGTGTTCTCTCTATTGTTCATTCAGTCCAAGAGGAAATCATGTTGCTGCTTTTCATTTGGATGATGATAGTCTCCTTTCAGACTGGTGAGTCATCAAAAGATGGAGTGAGATGTAAAAGGAGATGATGGACATGAAAATATCTGGATGTTGTTTGAATTGATTCACTTTTTATAAACTAAGTTTAAAGATGCAGAAACATGATGGTGAAATATGTCTTTGTTGTTTTCAGGATCCTCTGAGGATTTACTGACACCATCTAAAGATGTAGTGATGAGTTTGGAAGGAGGCACTGTGACTCTCTCCTGCAACTATTCAGGCTCTGACACTTACTTCTTCTGGTACAAACAGAAACCTAATTCACATCCAGAGTTTCTCATCGCCTACTATTCAGAGAAAACAGAAAGGATGAAGTTTATACATGACAAAGAAAAACAAGAGTTTCATCTGGAGATCTCCTCTGCTGCAGTGTCTGACTCTGCTGTGTACTACTGTGCTCTGCAGCCCACAGTGACAGGAAACAGCAAAACTCTGTACAAAAACCTTTGGAGCAAAGACAACAGAATACTCCACAACATCCACTAGAGGGAGCCACACACTGTTAAACCTCTGATTCTTGTGTCATTGGACTGATGACAAAGACAACAGAGAAATGAAGCAGTAAAGATCAGAGACAGAGACAGAGCTGCTGTGGAAGCACAAAACTGTTTGATTGGCTGAGCTATTAAACTGGCCCCGCCCACTGAAGTTGAGCTCATCCAATGACATTATTTGTTGGTCATTGTGCTGCAGTGGAAGAACATTGTTCATGTGCTGTCTGTCTGGCTTTAATAACTCCAAAGACATGTTGCTGCACCTCTTTTTGCTTCTATCTCACATTATAGGTGAGTTTAAGAACAGGGATTAAAGTTTAGTTGAAGCTGCTGCATTAAGCAGATATACAGACTGCATTTCACTACTTTTCTTCTTTCTTTTTCCAGGACTAACAGCTGGAGACTCAATCACTCCTCAACAACCTGAAGTCACTGAAACAGAAGGAGAATCTGTCACACTCACATGTAGCTATGAGACGAGTACAGTGATATTTACCTTCACTGGTACAGACATGATTCTGACCTTCAGGCTCCTCAGTTTATACTCTGGAAAGGAGCAAAGATACAACAGTGGTGTCAATATATTCCAAATACGATATGGATCAGAAACATCTACCTACATCAACTAATCTGACCATAGCAGCCCTAACCCTGGCAGACACAGCTCTCTACTACTGTGCTCTAGAAACACAGTGATACAAAGTGTAGAA
>NW_024584156.1:12991-22478 GCF_018398535.1 Haplochromis burtoni
CTGCAGAACTCCAGCCTGATGTTGAGGAGAAGGCTGTGCAGCAGAGAGGCTGCTTAGTCTTTTCATTCTGCTGAACTTTGTTCATCTGCTGTGTGACTTCAGCACCTGAAACATGTTCCTTTACCTGTTGGTACTTTTCTCTCACTGCATAGGTGAGTGTTAGAACACAGAAAAGTCTCATTGTGACAAGATTTGATCAGAGTTATTATTAGCAGAGTTCTTCATCTCATTATGCTCACAAAGGAAGAAAAAGACTGACATGAATCATTCATTTGCAGCTTTGGGCTCCATGAACAGCATAAAGCAGGAACGTGCTGAAGAAGCTGTTGCAGAGCGAGGAAACATCAACCTGACCTGTACATATGATGGTTCTATCTACAATATCCAGTGGTACCGACAATACCAGAGATCCAGACCAGAGTTCCTGCTCTACATCACAGAGGGAGGATCAGTTCATCGAGCTGTGTCGGGATTCTCAGCTCACATTGACAAACGAGAAAACTAGCAGATCTGGAGATCTCCTCTGCTGCAGTGTCTGACTCTGCTGTGTACTACTGTGCTCTGCAGCCCACAGTGACAGGAAACAGCAAAACTCTGTACAAAAACCTTTGGAGCAAAGACAACAGAATACTCCACAACATCCACTAGAGGGAGCCACACACTGTTAAACCTCTGATTCTTGTGTCATTGGACTGATGACAAAGACAACAGAGAAATGAAGCAGTAAAGATCAGAGACAGAGACAGAGCTGCTGTGGAAGCACAAAACTGTTTGATTGGCTGAGCTATTAAACTGGCCCCGCCCACTGAAGTTGAGCTCATCCAATGACATTATTTGTTGGTCATTGTGCTGCAGTGGAAGAACATTGTTCATGTGCTGTCTGTCTGGCTTTAATAACTCCAAAGACATGTTGCTGCACCTCTTTTTGCTTCTATCTCACATTATAGGTGAGTTTAAGAACAGGGATTAAAGTTTAGTTGAAGCTGCTGCATTAAGCAGATATACAGACTGCATTTCACTACTTTTCTTCTTTCTTTTTCCAGGACTAACAGCTGGAGACTCAATCACTCCTCAACAACCTGAAGTCACTGAAAACAGAAGGAGAATCTGTCACACTCACATGTAGCTATGAGACAGGTACAGTGATATTTACCTTCACTGGTACAGACATGATTCTGACCTTCAGGCTCCTCAGTTTATACTCTGGAAAGGAGCAAAAGAAGATCACGTGGTGTCAATATATTCCTAGATAAACGATATGAATCAGAAACATCTTCTACAACAACTAATCTGACCATAGCAGCCCTAACCCTGGCAGACACAGCTCTCTACTACTGTGCTCTAGAAACACAGTGATACAAAGTGTAGAAGAGGCTGTACAAAAACCTGAACACAGATATCTGACTACTCTTCAAAGAGGAGGGAAGTGGTATTCAAAGCACAGCTTCATATCAGATGGATTCTGCTAATTCCTGTTTTATCAGAGTCACTGTGGTTACAGCTGCTAATGAAACACTGTGGGAGGATTCACATGAGCAGCAAATCCACATCAACCACAAACCAACTGCAGGAACGTTCAAATGTGACATTTTCATATTAAAAGCATTTCTGTTCTTTCAAGAGTGCTACATACATTGACACAGATTTAAATTCCAGGCTTGATAATGTTTTTGGCTCCACCCACTGGTGTTGAACTCAACCAATGAGATGATTTCTGTCTGCAGGATTCAAAGCACAACCATCCTGATGATGGCTGTATCCCAATTCAGGGTCTGCAGCCTTAAAGTACGCAGCCTCAACGATCCTCAAGGGCCGCGTACTCAAAGACCGCTAAGGCCGGAAGTGCGAGGCTTGTGAAATGGGACGGTCTAGCCTCCGTTGCGCTGCCCAGGTTGCCTAGCAACCATGATACTAACAGCTGGAAACGTGTCATACAGCTGTGTTTGACAGAAATGAAGGAGAAAATCTTTTGTTCATTTGTTTGTTTCTACATGAGCTTTGATCATTCTCTGTAAGATTAAGCTCAGCTATTGAACGGCGTATATTTTAAAGTAAAGGCTTTAAAACCAAGTTAGTACAAACGTCACTAATGTCACATAACTTTGCCGACATGTGGCCAACAGTAATGTTTTAATGTTCTTCGTTATTAAACATTTGCACATAAATAAGTGACATAATATTCAGTACTTACTTAAAGTTTACTCTTCGGGCGCCCCTCATCCGCCGTTTTTTTCGGCAAAATTATCCACACCCACCGCCGCGCTATGCATTCTGGGATATGTTGGGCCACGAAGTCTACACCGCCACAGTCCTTAAAATTCAGGGAAATGAAGGACGCATTTCAGGGCCGCATTTCGAGCAGCCTTTGAATTGGGACAGCCTTCGGCGCGCCGCTGTGACGTAATCGGCCTTGAAATGCGGCCTTTAAGGCTGCAGACCCTGAATTGGGATACAGCATTGAAGGACTGCAGCTGAGAGACTGCATAGTTTCTTTATTCTGAGGTCTATTTTTACAGTTTCTCCAATGTTAGAATCATCATGTCTCAGAGTGATGCTCAAAAAGTAGTTGATGCATTTAGGTGGGACTACTGTAATTCATTATTTTCAGCATGTCCCAAAAACCTCCTGAAAAGCTTTCAGTTGATCCAAAATGCTGCACCAAGAGTACTGACAGAGAACCAGCTTCCAGTTTGGATTCAGGAGACAGACACTATCTCTACTTTTAAGATTAGGCTTCAAACTTTCCTTTTTGCTAAAGCATATAGTTAGGGCTGGACCAGGTGACCCTGAATCCTCCCTTAGTTATGCTGAGATAGGCATAGACTGCTGGAGGACTGCCATGATGCACTGGGTCTTTGAGTATCAGTTAAGATGGGGGCTGTGGTAGGACTTGACTTAAGCAGCCAAAGAAGTGCAGGAAACTGATGCTGTCCAGTGTAGCAAGTGATTTATTCACCATTTTGTGACCCAAACAAAAAACATAAAACATAACTGAACTCAAATCAATGGAAATTAAGGTCAAAATGCACACAGCTACACTGACCTGAACCTTTCTTCAAACACCTGAGTTCTGCTTAAATAGTCCACTTAACCAAACAATTTTTCCTCTGAACTATTCCATTCAGTACGTAAGATGAACAGGATTATATTCAAACCTCTACTGCCACTCTTTACTAGCAACATAAACTCTATGGTGGAATCAATACATATTCAATAAATCTATTTCTCCATAAACCTTCTAAAATCAACTTGTCAACAAGTGAAAGCAAAGTAGACTGTAATCCTGCTGCAGAGAAGTTTAACAGTGTGTGTGTCATGGTCACGGTGAGTGCTAGAGTTTTCCATTGTGCCAGTGATCTCATCCCCTAGGTGGAGTTGCCGCATCTCCACGTGCCACGGCCTCTGTGAGTAATTTGGCTGCTGGCTTTTAAGACCAGCGCTCACAATCACTCCCCGCCAGATTGCCTGCTAACCATGTTCAGTGTCGGACGTCATAGCTGAAGTTAATGTATCATAGTATTGCTCGTTCCCACCTGCTTTACCTCTCTGCTCACAGTAATTCTCCATCCTGCCATAACTAACCTCCATTAAGTCGCTGGTTTGTTGTGCTGCTTCACCGCTGCACTCACTTGCCTGCCTCCCTGCCCAGCTTTCTGGAAACGCTTGGATTTCGCTCTATAGACGAGGCTGTACAAAAACCTGAACACAGATATCTGACTACTCTTCAAAGAGGAGGGAAGTGGTATTCAAAGCACAGCTTCATATCAGATGGATTCTGCTAATTCCTGTTTTATCAGAGTCACTGTGGTTACAGCTGCTAATGAAACACTGTGGGAGGATTCACATGAGCAGCAAATCCACATCAACCACAAACCAAACATAAAAGCAGATAAAAACACTAACAAACAAATAGCATTTATACAACACATGACTGAATCAAACTTCTCACTCTGGTCTTTATTAGTCTGAAGCTGCTTTTAGACTGAAACATGTTTCCAGGCAGTTCTTGAATCCGTATTTTGTCTGAAACGTTTCCCTCGTGTTACAGGACGACACAGCGTCTCACCTGTGTGGATTCCTCCGTGGTGATGGTATTCTGAGACGATGATGAGCTTGCTGCATGTGTGGATCCTGACACAGAGTCTGTGGGAGCCTTTAAAGGTGAAGGACGGACCGTGAGCAGCTAAAGGTCAAAGGCCACTGCTGCAGCCTGGGCAGTAAAACGTGTGTGTGCAGTTTATTTGTTCATTTCATCTTGGTGAGAGCTGCCATGGCAACCCAGTACAGAAGCCCAGGTTGGCCGTCACATTATACTGGTGTGACTACACACGACGGTACAAGAGTCACCACCAGCACCCCCTACAGGCCGAGCCCCAAATACACCTCTGTGGCTGACAGCAGCTCTGATCTCACTGGCACACAGCTTTGGTCCTGCACAGGTTTCAGGCTGTGTCAACTTTTACTGCCAAGTCCATGTTCATGTGTGTTCAGAGAAAACTGCTTAGAAGCTTCCAATAAGGAGCTGACACAGATCTGCATTTGTCCATGACTGAGGACGAGCTACTGGCAGTTTAAAGAAGTCAAACAGAGGACGGTTTTACAGATTAAATACTTTATTTGATGCATGCATGAGATAAACAACAGTCAATAAAATCAATGACTGTATTCAACAGCTATAAATGCAGTAAGTCACAGTCACTGCTTTCATCCACACCTGTGAGCTTACGAATTAAAGCTGGAGGAAAGATGAACCAAACTCCGCTTTCCTCGGCTCTGACAGGTTCCCACGGAGCAGGCTGGGCCTCGCGTCGGCCCCTCAGGCCGCGGGACCTGGAGCCAGGTCCCGCGGCGGGAGCCGGGTCCTGGCTGGGAGTCTGAAGCACACAGTCACCACCTCCAGACTTTACACTTTATTACTGTCACAATGATCATGAGTTGTTTTAATATGAATGTTTTGCCTTCAGCTTTTGCCACCACCTCTAACACTGCTTCTTCTGTTGTTGGGTGGATTCTGAAAATCTAACAATAAACTTGTGTAAACGAACAAAAATGAGCTCAAAGAGATTAAATATCCGTCCCTCTAACAATCAAACAGCCCAAACAAACATATATTTAAAACTTTTTCTATCTATTAAAAAACAAAAAGCTCCTACAGTTTGTTTCTCCACATATCAGGTTATAATTCATTTACACTTAAAATCACACCAAACCGCCCCTGAAGGCTTCGATGCCTGATCATGTGACCTCTCACTGTGGGAAACATTGTGTGAGCTGAGCTCTGTGGTTTAGAACAAAGGTTTGTTCTGGCTACATAAATGTTATCTTTTATATTTAATCTGACGACTTTGTTACTTATTGAGACATTGATGATGCGTTTTTGCTGCTCCCCATCCTGGAGAGCTTTCTCTGGGTTGGAAACTGCCTGGGATTAATCTCAAAAACCCAGCAGGGACGTGGATGTCCCCACAGTAACTCGTGAAAAGTGCCCGACGATTTCATTCAGTTTTATTTATACAACACCAAATCACAACAACAGTCGCCTCAGAGCGCTTTATACTGTAGACCCTACAATAACACACACAGAGAAAAACCCAACAATCATATGACCCCTGTGAGCAGCACTTTGGCGACAGTGGGAAGGAAAAACTCCCTTTTAACAGGAAGAAACCTCCAGCAGAACCAGGCTCAGGGAGGGGCGGGGCCATCTGCTGCGACCGGTTAAGTCACTGGGACTCGAGCGGACCCTGACGGACTCGCAGACTTGGGACGTGTTATTCCTGTTTCACACATACAAACACAGACTTTGGTCTTTGTGAGGATGTCATAGAGAATAATATGAGAGCAGCCTGCAGCACACACAACATCCAAATGATGGATATCCCATAAAAAACTATTGACTAGTTGGGTTTGTGCATCCTGAATTCCCACTTTCAGGTTCCCACCTGTCACTCGGAGGCTGCAGTCACTCCTGAATATCTGTTCGAACTGGACGTTTTCATTCTTACACACTGTAGGAATAATACTTGGAGCATCCTGGTGTGACAGGATTACATTCGTCTCTTTCCTTTTTGTGTATAAGGACAGCTTTAAAGTAGCTGTGACCAGCACCACTAACAGTACCACTACTGGGACTCCTCCCCCGTGTGAATTTTCATGTGGCGCAACAAATGATTACTGCGTGTGAACATTTTCCCGCACGTTTGACAAGAATAAGGCCTCTCGTCTGTGTGAGTTCTCATGTGGCGCAGCAGATTGCTGCCTCGGTTAAAAGCCTTTCCACACGTTTCGCAGGAATACGGCGTCTCTCCCGTGTGGACGGTCGTGTGTCTTTTGTATGTCGACAAGTCTGAAAACCTGTCCCCGCAGGTATTACACAGGTAAGGCATCTCACCTGTGTGCGTTCTCATGTGGACCATCAGATTACTCCTCACCGTGCAACCTTTCCCACATATTTTGCAGGAATACGGCTTCTCGCCTGTGTGAGTCCTCATGTGGACGGTCAGCGTTCCCCTCTGAGTGAAACTCCTCCCACACGTTTCACAAGAATACGGCTTCTCACCCGTGTGGACTCTGTGGTGATCAATCATCTTGTACTTGTTCTTGAAGGCTTTCCCACAAAAGCCGCACGTTAAAGACTTTTCCCCTGCAGTGGCGTTACACGGACTCTCTGATACCGGAGAGTCTCCTGCGTTGCTGCTGTGACTTCTAGACGCTCCTGGATCTGCGCTCTGGACTCCTTCCTGGTCTCGGATCTCGGTTCTCTCGGCAGAGCTGTGAGAGAGGAGCTGATCGCTGTCCGGCTCTGAGTCGCTGTGCTCGCTTTCCTCATAAGTTTCAGTCACCATAAAAGTATCGATCTCCTCCTTCAGCACCAGCGGCTCTCCCTCCTGACTGCTGCACAGTTCCTCGGGTTCCTCTTTAATCTGCGGAGGTTCTGGTTCCTCCTGGTCCAGACTGGAGCTCCTCTCCTGCTGCTCAGGGAGAACCTCCTCCTCCTTACAGACAGGCTGCTGTGGGACGTCTGGAGGGACAGAAAGAGACAAGAAATCTGAGAATTCCACAAAAACAGTTCAGAGCAAATATATTGTTTTGACCACTAATGAGGCTCCACAGAGTGAACATGTTGCCCTCCCACTCTGTGGAGCATTTTAGTGCATCTTCAGGATGAGTCTGAACATGCAAAGGGTCAAAGGTCACGCCTCACATCTGTGCTGAAAACTCAGACAGCTGACGAGCTGCGTGAGAATCATGTTGAACTCTTGCAGCGCCTTCAGCACCACCGGGCTGGCTTTACTGGGTGGTGAGCTGACAGCGGTGCGGGTGGATGCCTCGCCGCTCACATGAACAGTTGGCCATCTGTGTGACAGCGTGTGGCCTGCAGTTCAGTGCTCAGGTGAGTGTGTGGTGGTCGGTGCAGCACACACCCACAGACTCAGCACACCGATCTGCGAGGCTGGTGTGGGTGTGGAGCCCGGCTGTCTCCACGACGTGCTGCACAGCAGGAGCCTCATTCCACAGGAAATACCTGAGTGGGCCTCACGCCTGCTCGCTGTGACACCTTTTCACTTCTAATATCTCGTTTTTATCGTAAACAGTGTTGTTCAACATTTCATATGCTGCACCTTGGACAGAGGACCTCATTTCAGTGTTTACATCATAGCTGAGCATCTATAAGAAATCAGGCTGGGTTAATAAAGTGTTCTGGCTCTGATTCATTGATTGGCTCAGGTGGGAACAAAAGCTCCTCCCCTGCGTCAGGCTGAGGCTCACCTGTCTTGTGCAGCTGTGTTTCGGGTTTCCAGGTGATGCTCAGCAGCCTCTGCTGCCGGTCGATCACTTCCTCGTACTGGACGATGGTTTTTTCAAACTCCAGGAAGATTTCCTCGGCGGCAGCAGTTAGTCGCTCGTTGATAAACTCTCTCAGGTACCGAACTGACGACATCGCGGCTCCGACAGCTCACAGATCCGGCGGAGAGACCACCACAGCTCCGACTTCCTGCTGAAGCTCCCGGAGGAAAGCGAACAATACTGGCAGCGTTTCCTCTTCACTTCCGCCTCGTGTCACAGGGAAGCTGTCCCGGTGGCTGGAAAACATGGAAGTGGTGCATTAGCGCCATCTGCTGGCGTGGAGTGTGGACCAGCGTCACTGAGAAAAAGACGATGTTTCCTCACAGCTGTCAGTTTCCTGCTGTTTAAACCAGAGCGTCCAAAGTGCCGATGACTCATCTCTCCTGCTTTCCTCTGTCCTGTAACACCGTCATCCTTCCTTTTCCTCCACCCACTGCTTTTGCATCGTTTCTGCTTCATCATCCTTTGTGTTTCTGTGTGTCTGAAGCTGATTAGAGGGGCAGCTTTGTGGAGCTTGCTTTGCAGGCTGATCTACTGCTTCGTTCCTTATTTACAGAATGATTGTGTTTGTTGGCTCTCTGTCAGGACGTCTGCTGACTTGTATCTGCAGTATATTGAACAGGTAACAGTCTTGTGAGTTTCTCTGGTGTATTATGATCATCCACCCTTGATCCTTCCCTGTATGTTAACATGAACCTCAGGAACAATGAACACAACCCCAGTTTGACTGATCTGCATGCCTTTATGTACAGTTTAAAGTAAAAGCTCTCCTTCTTTTCCAACACTGTGGCATCAGGACGTATTCCTGGTGAAGCTGCTGTTCACTGATGTTTAAGCTGCTCTGACACCGTCTGAGTCACAGTCCACACAAAGCTTTATATCCATCCTGTTTCCCCAGAGTGGTTCAAAGTGTCCATGACCCTGGAGACCACCTGCTCTCCTCTCATCTGTGGATCTTGCTTCCACATCTTTTAAATGTCTCCAGATATTACAAAACAATTTCCAGTAGGAAGGAATATTTATTCTACACATCAAACACTAACTTGACCATCATGAATTCATTTTCAACCTAAACTTCAGAATACTCTTTAAGTTTGAGCTCACATGAAAGATCAACTACTTTGAATCTGTTGTGATGTTTTTGGTGCTCCTGGTCTTAAAAATGATATTTCTCAATGTTTATGTTGCTTTGAATTCGTGCTGTAAAAACGTGCAAAACTACATTTTCTTTGCTTTGACAAAAACAACTGTAAAACATGACATGTCACATGTTCTGGAGCCTTCTGAGGATGTCACGCTTAAACCTCAAATGATCTAAAAAAATATCTGACCCTGAGTCTCACTTTAAGCATGAGAAGCATCAGTGATGGAGAACATTTGTGCTTCCACGTTGTGTTTGCACACAGTGCAAAGTGCTCCGTCCTCCCTCCTCACAGTGATTCAAATGCTGCTAACAGTCTGTGAACCAGGAGGAAGAGGAAGTGAGAGAAGTGAGACTCAAAGAGGAGACAGAGGGCGACATCATCCAGTAGGCGGGGCTCTCCTTCTGCACTGTGTTCAACCATTGTGTCAATAATAAGTGCTGCTGTGAAGAGAACAATTCTCAGACTGAATGTTGAACATCAGCTAGTTTCTCCTG
>NW_024584157.1:0-323 GCF_018398535.1 Haplochromis burtoni
CTATTTACATCTATATACAACAAACTATTTACAACATGACAAACGCGAACATGACAAACTGAAACACAGGGCTTAAATACACAGAGGGAGCAATCAGGGAATGGACAACAGGAGGGAAACACAGCTGGGGCAAATCAGAACTGGCGAGACAAGGAAGCGTAAACTGAACACACTGAGATAAGACAGACCTTCAAAGTAAAACAGGAAACACATAACAGTCACGCCTAAAACAAAACTGACAACATCGAATCGTAACAATGTGTTATGAGAGTGTGAGTACTGTGAATGTCTAAGTTGTGAGATAAAATTGAGGCACAAGAAGC
>NW_024584157.1:2527-11685 GCF_018398535.1 Haplochromis burtoni
TTTATTTTTAGCTGGTTTGCTAGAAATTGACCGGATTTATTACCATATTCATAATTTTGTAAGCGTAGTCTTTGTACTAAGAATTTTGTTTTTTTTATCAATTATCTAATTTAATTCTAATTTTGTTTTGCGTATTTTGTTCAATGTTTCCTGATCTTGGTGGGACGCGTAGGCTTCTTCTAGTGATTTGATGTTTTTTTCTAATTCCTGAATATTTTCGTTTTCTTTTTTCTTTTCAGATCTGGCCTTTGGACCAAAATAGTTCCAAAGGCCAGATCTGAATGAGGGTGGGGGAGGTTCAATTTGCCATGTTGCAATGTATTGCTAGCTTGTGCTGCGCTCAGTGGATCTGCGCTCGACAGTGCAGCCTAGGTGGAGTAGTCGAACGCAGATCTACTGAGCTCTCAACACAGACAGCATCGTCAGCAGAAAAGCTGATAAAATAAACTAAAAATTTCGATACATATGCGTACCGAACCTAAAGCACTGTATCGAATGGTCCAATATCGATACTAGTATCGTTGCACCCCTAATGATCAGTGTATGACTTGGGTGTTTGATAATTTAGGTACAGTAAAACTTACGTATAAATAATTGTTTTCATGTTTAAGCTTAACTGATTAGAATAAATTAAATCCTGTTTAGAAGATAAAATGCCTGTGTTCATGAGAAGCTGAGTACTACACTTAAGGGGAACTGTGGGACAGCAGTCTAAATGAAACATGCTTTTGTGAAAGAAGGGAAGATGTTAAGATTGAAAATGTTTGATTTCTTTTTTGATTTATTTTACTAGAATAAGCGGTTATAATCATTTTTCATACACACATTGCAATTGTGATCATAGGAATTGCCACTCAGTCTTGTGAAGGTCATAAGCTTCGTTCATATATAGGGGGAAAATGGCTTAGAGTGCGGAGGGGTAAATGTAAAATCGCTTACACACATAAATAATATTTTGACTAATCGTCTAGATCAGAGAGTCCCGGATATAAAAATCTGAACCAACTTTGAGTAACTAGAAGAACAATGGATAAACATATTAGATTATTGAGGCGTCGCACAGAGGTGTCTTCCTTTTCTGTCCTTTACAGAAGAAGGAGCAGATTCCAGAACCACAGCAAAACCACGAGAGGGGTTGGCCAGAATCCAGGAAGCACCAGACCAAACAGATCTGGCCAATAAAGGGGGGCACGGATGTGACCTAAAAGAAGCGTAGATCTCAGAAAATTAGTTGTTTGAATTGTAAAGAAGGTCAAAAAGCTCATTAGACAGAGGTGGTGGTCATGCTGGATATGGTCTACCCGTTAAAGGGGGCAAAGGGAAATTAAGTGAACTGTAAGTTGTGTGCTTAGAAACCAGGAGTAATTTTAAAGAGGAAACTGTTTAACTCTATAGAGACTGTTTCCACAGATTGAGAAAAGTAATCTAGGACCTTTTACTAGGAAAAGCTAATTATATATGTTTGGATTTTACCGTGAGCAGTGAGGGAAGTCAGAAGTGGGTTTAAACTGTGATGCTGGGTGAAAAGGGGGTGTTAGGAAATAAAGGTAGGACAGCTCATAGCCCGGTGTAGACGAAAGGTGCTGTCTTAGAGCTTCACTTATTTGTTTGATTTATTTGTTGGATAGAAGCAATTATGCCACAATAATAAGGGAACATTGAAAATACACAACCCGTTGAGGGGACGGATGACATATATGTTTGGGCAAGTGAAAGGTTTCATTTTGTTTAGTATGACTCCTTTGGTTAAATTCTTAGCTATTATTCTCACATGCAAGTAAAGTTAAGGGGATAACTTAGGTATTATGTCGTCTCTCTTTAGTAAAGATGAAAAAGGGTGGAGCTGTTATGGAATAAATATATATTCTTAGTGGTTATTTTCTGTTTATATTGTTTTATAGAGGCCAGTATAGTACAGCATGACTTAAATACATAAAGGTCTGGATGACCTCTGATATCCTGCTTCTAAATTCAGACAAAATTGAAGTTTTTATAAAATCTTCGAAACGTCGTGCCAAGACTCTTACTTTAGATTGCACAGTTTGAATAAAGTAAAGTGTAATGTGTATGTGTTAGTCCCCATGGGGAAATAGTTCCTCTGCATTTAACCCATTCACCCAGTGAAGCAGTGGGCAGCCACCAATGCAGCGCCCGGGGAGCAGTGTGTAGGGACGGTACCTTGCTCAGGGGTACCTCAGGGTAGCCGTTCAGTGGAGTTGAACCCCCGACCTTCCGATCATGGGGCCACCACTCTACCTACTGCACTATCCCTGCCCTATTATTAGCCTAGAATATTAGCCTTGCTTTAGGGTGTGTTTTCATTCTGAGTTTTGGATTTATAGTTTTCTTTGTTAAAGTTCAGGTTTTTCCTGTCCTATATCTCCTGTCTGTCCTGTCCTAAATAATCACTATTTTGTGCTCTAAAAGGAGGAGGAACCACATGGTTATTAGTTCCACCATCCATCTGTCTAACATGGTAACATGACCATTGAACATTTACCCAAAATGACCTTTTTGAAATTTTCTCCAGTCATTTATCAGAAAACTGATCAAATATTTATGGAACCAATTTTTTTGTTTATTTTTTCATTCATGCTGTTGTTTGAGGTGTTTATTGAGATCATAATGTAACTGATGGTGTGCTCGTCACAGCCCTGATCACATCAGAGTTCAGCCTCACAGAGCTGTCAGCATTACTGTAGTGATGTTTTAAAAACAGGTCTTTGTTCTAAACACCAGGTGTCACTTTACCTGTGATAGTAACTCCCAGCACGTGTAGGTGTAGGTTTGATCTCTGCTCTATGTATGAAACACATATAAAGAAATCAACAGCATTCGTTTAATTAAGCTTTTATTTTGAAACTAAAGAATTGAAAGAAATGAATCCGAGTGAGTCTACAGTCAGTTATCTGTGTCTGGATTTGGATTCAGATGCAGATGACAAATAAGGAAACATTTCGGCTTCTAGAAATTTCTCCACAGCACTGACACACATTTTTATATCAAACTAAATCAGCTGTTTACATTTTTATCATGATAGTCAGATTAAGTTTAACATCTGTTAAGTGTTTAAGAAAAATACCTGCATGATTTTGAAAGAAGAGAAAAAAGAGGAACTGTTGGATTTTGCTAAACTTAACAGGAAAGACTCCAGTTAAAAGCAAACATGTGGGCCAGCAGTCACCAAAATAACAGACTGACCAACACAGGACAGTGGAGCCAATAAAAAACAATGCAGTTTACCAACTTGTAGAAAATAGTCATTACCTAATGGAGGAGCAGCACTTTATGAAGAGTCATGCAAAGGACAAGGAGAAGAGAATCACTGCGCATTTAACTGGATTTATTTGACAAAAAGAAGTAAATTATCTGAGTCAGTAGAATCAGAGAAGTAGAAACAAATAAATATGAAACTAGAACCGAGCAAGAAAGAGAGAGAGAGCAAGAAACTGATTCCAGCAGGTGATTTCCTTTCTGATTTACTTCTAGCAGCACAGCAGACAGTCCAAACAGGAAGTGGTGGAGCTGTCACACCTCTCACATGGTGAAAAGCAGATGACCACTGAAGGTGTTATGATTATCTGGATTTTCATAAATCCTTGAATAAGCCGAGAGACGTACAGACACCTGATCTCCAGCCTGTAGAAGCAATGAGGCTGCATTAGAGGCGCTCACACCACCAGATGTTGGCAGTTCATATGCAGTAGAAATCTTCTCTCCATTCCTGTACAGCAGAGCACCGGCCTGAATGTTTTCCTTTCCATATACTTTCCAGTCAAAGTGGTAGACTCCTCTAACTGGTGCCGTGAAAATACCTGTGGGACATTTGTTTTTGTCACGTTAAAAGGAAAATCAGCTGTTAGAACATCTGGAACATCAGCCTGACATCAACATAGCTGAGAAGTGACATTTAGTGTTATTACCTGTGGATGGGTTGTAGGCATTTCCAATGTTTGTGACAGCACGTTTGAAGATCAGAGTAAACAGAGTGGGAAAGGGTCCAGTATATCCAGTACCTTGATTCATCAGAAAGGCTGAGAAAGCCACCTGTGTGGCTGAGAGAGAGAGAGAAATGTCATTATTTAAAACTTTCTGTTTTAGAGTTAGACTCTTCCCAAAGAAGTGACCATGACAAAAACTTTAAACTCCAATGAAAGAAATGTTTGACAGCTGAAATTATTTCATTGAAGAAATCAAACTCTGTGATTGGAAACTGGGAACCTCAAAAATAGATTCAATCAAATTTCAAACTCGTCCTTTAGATCAGATAGGAAGTAATTTTGTAGCTTCTGCCAAGACAACAAACTGTGTTTAAAATTAGATCCAGTAATCAACTTAATGTGTGTTCTGAAGCTTAAAGTCACTTTAATGACCTGCACAAAGTGGAGATACACCTGTAAACAACACCTCTGTTAATCACAGACAATCATACTAATCCTCTACTCGCTCTCCTGTTCCCACATTATTAGAACTACAAACACAGCTCCAGTTTTTTGTTATCGCATTTTTTGATATTGAATTTTTTTATGAATAAGCTAAGGCTGGCTGTAGTTTCAAATAGTAAACATGTTCCAGAAATCATATTTGGTAAATAAATTATCTTTTGATATTTTCATGTTTTTAGTTCATGCTGACAGTTAGAAACACTACATGCTGCACTACAAAATTCTTCTTCTGGACAGTTTGTTTATATGTAGATGCACATTACTGACATATGTTCATCCACCAAACTGTGGGTAAAGTATCTGCACACAGATCAGTTCAACAGGTCAGTCAAGTTTCTTGGATTCTGTCTGCAGGTGGTGCTACAGCACAAATAAAGCTTCAAACATTCACAGAAATGAGAGTTCGAGCAGTGTTGTGTCTTCAAACTGTAACACATTCCAGTCAGCTCGTGATGTTGAGCTGATCAGAGTAGGTTTTAGTTTCAGTGTCTAACATTAACACATTAAAACATAAATACTAATCTGGTCAATCGAATCTTTGATGTCAAACATCAATTATATAAATGTGATTGTGGCAGACATATAGATTTAAAATATTTCTATTTTCAGATTCATACACAGTACCTCGTAGTTGCCCTTTCAGCTGGTCGATCTCAGTCTGCAGCTTCGCTTCTTGTTCTGAGAAAAATGCAAAATAAAGGAAATCTCACTGACAGCACACAGTGATTCACATGTTTTTATCTGTAAGTAAGAAAGTGACTGTGACTCTCATTCTGTTCATGCTACACTGAGCGGTGGTCTCCTCCATGTCCCCTCATCCTCCACCTCACACACTGCACAGCCACAGGACCACACCTCCTACAGGTGCTGGGTGCACAACGACTGCATGTAAATGATAGTTGTCACCACACTACTTGTCTGCTCACTTGTTAGAGCAGGACGACCATATGGACTCATACTTTCTGATCAGCACGCAAAGGATGAATAATGGCTGTAACGATGCTGCTGTAGCTCTGTTGATTGATCAGGTGACCCGTGTGTCAAATAGCTGCAGGGACCTGATTATGTACCATAGTTCATACACAGATTATTACCAAACAACTGAGTAGAATTTGTGCATTTCTGTCTGCAGGTGACGCTACAGCACAAATACAGAAAAATTTGTTCACAGAAATTAGGCCCAGAGTAAACTGATTTATGCGTGCTGTACTGTTTTCTGAACACAGTTGCAGTCAGTTCATTACCTCCACAAAGGAGGTAATATTTTTGGATGTGTTTATGTGCATTTCTTTAAAACAATCTGCAAACTTGCAGATTGCGGGGGCATTATATTGATTTAGAAAGCACGGATATAATTTTCTCACTAAAAAGAAGCAGCATCAATGTAGCTTACTCCTGCTTTAGTGACTTCCTACTTGACTTCTCACATGAACTGAGTCTAATATGGGCGACCGTGGCTCAGGGGGTTGGGAATCGCATCTGTAACCGGAAGGTCGCCGGTTTGATCCCTGGGCTCTCTGTCCTGGTCGTTGTGTCCCTGGGCAAGACACTTTACCCGACTTGCCTACTGGTGTTGGCCAGAGGGGCCGATGGCGCGATATGGCAGCCTCGCTTCTGTCAGTCTGCCCCAGGGCAGCTGTGGCTACAACTGTAGCTGCCTCCACCAGTGTGTGAATGTGAGAGTGAATGAATAGTGGCATTGTAAAGCGCTTTGGGTGCCTTGAAAAGCGCTATATCAATCCATTAATATATGTTTTGTGTTTGCTGTATTCTACTATTTACATCCATGGTAATACTCGAGCCATCAGTACTACTACTACTAAGAAGAAGAAGAATCATGAGTCATTCTGAATATTTATGAAGTGACACTGATATATCTAACACAACAGTGGATCATATGACGGTTTCTTGATGCTGTTACTTCTCTCACTACCTGACATCATACTGTACCTTGCTTCTCTTGTCTTAAGTTCCCAATTTCCACTTTCTGTTCAGTCAGTGAGGCAGTCAGCTCTCTGAGCACAGCATGCATATCCTGTAGAGAGGGTTGTTGGTTTGAAATCTGCTGGTCATGATTTTCAATATCTGCGTCTATCGGATTGGTGGAAACAGAGCAGGCCAGAAGCAACAGCGAGAAAAACACCATGATCTCCATTCTGTCAGGGAAAACTCAACCGTGTCTGTGTCATCTGCAACCCTGACTGACTTTTATATTACACAGTGCAAAGGGGAGGTCGCTGTATCATTAGATTCACTAACCCTACGATAACTGAGGGCATAAGTAATTCTAGTGAATTAATGACTAATGTAATCTTCATGACTTCAAGATAGACTACAAGGAAAACAACTATCAATGATTGTTAACTGACAGTAAATCAGGTCAACACGTGTTCATTGTAAATAAGAGCAAATTTGATCTCCATGAAATTATTTTTATTCAGAGAAAACTTTGAACTGGAAACATAGATTAATCAACAAATATCCATTCGCATATACAGTATAGGATTACTTATTATCCATCATTGAATAACAATACATCAATGTTTATGACTTACAGATGCAAGGTTAGAAAGATGTCATGTGACATCTAATAATCAAAAATAAATAATCTTTATGAACTTCCAATAACTCAGAAGAATCTTAACTAGCCCATATTTAAAAAGACCTCTGTACATCTGGGACTACATCCTGTTATCACTGAGAAGCAGACAAACTCAGCACTCTGTTGAGTTGTGTTGGATTCTCTGTTTTATTCCTTTAGTGCTCAGCAGTAATGATGTTTTGAACATCCTTCAAACTGTCACAGATATATCATCAAGGACAGCAGCTTTAAAAACTGCACATCTTTATTTAGACTCTCTGTTTGATCTCTGACCTGACTTCAACAATAACTTCATCTAAACCAGGGGTCTCCAACTCCAGGCCTCGAGGGCCGGTGTCCTGCAGGTTTTAGATATAACCGTGGGTCAAAACACCTGAGTCACATGATTAGTTCATTACCAGGCCTCTGGAGAACTTCAGGACATGTTGAGGAGGTCCTTTAGCCATTTGAATCAACTGTGTTGGACCAGGGACACATGTAAAACCTGCAGGACACCGGCCCTTGAGGCCTGGAGTTGGAGACCCCTGATTTAAACCATCAACATGTCTGTTAGAATCCATCCCAGCAACACTGCTCACAGATGTTTTACCTTCACTTCACACTTCCACATTAAGTCAGGTAAGTTTCTCTTCATCAACAGTCAAAGTAAAAGAACTAAGGTTGGTGTGATCACAAGTTTTTCTAAATTCTCCTTCTTAAGAACCAGACAGACTTTTCTTTCAAAACCAGTGTGAATACATACAATCTTTACTCACTTGCTCATCAAATCTTATTCCCTGCTAGGTCATCCTCTTCCTCCAAAAAGAAATTAAAGTTTTACTTTGGGGTTCAAAGCTTTTTTGTCTCCTGTTTCATCCACCAACTCAGCAGCTGTTCCATCAGACACTAGTCTGTCCCCATCCTCCAGCTCTGATGCATTTCTGTTTGGTGGTTCTATCCTGCTGAGCATCGAGATTCATTCATTGAATTTCATACATTCAGACACATGTGTACGTTGATGAGGAAGATACTGACGATGTTCACAGAATGTTGCAGGATGCAGAGCCCACGGTGCAGCTTAGGACTGGATAAATGATCACATGTTAACCTCCATTAAGTGACTTCCATCACTCATGAACACAAGATCAATGGAATAAAATGATTTCTTTTTGCATTAACAGTCATTATGAAGTTCTTTTAAATCAAATACAGCCCTTTCCTTTGTAGAAGTGTACTTTTTCCTCTGACTAAAGGTTTAAACACACAGTTTAGTTCAGCCCAAGCTAAGATGTCAAAAAGATGGTTTTGATTAACAAGTGAGATTTAGAGGAAGTAAACTGTGAACGGATCATTAACCCTGTCACCAGGTCCTTTTGGGCACTGCATGACAAAGTTCTTGGCTGGCTTTCAACTTCAGCTCTCCATGGCACTTCCTACATCTCTGCTTTGCCCAAGATGCAGGAGTCTGCTGTGGCTTCCTGTTGGAGAGGTGGGCTGACAGGAAACACAGTTGTCCTTGCACCATGCGATTTTGTGTCAAAACCACAGACTAGTGCGTGGGGAGTGAACAATCCAGGGGACGAGTAAAGCGCATCACATCAGAGTTGTGTCAACCTTCTGTTCATCAGGGAGTTCACATTATGAGATACAGGGATGGAAACGAAACTCTCAGCAGTGTCCCTATACTGACCACAGGTGAGTATAGGGACATTGATCAACCAGTAAACTGAGAGCTTTGCTTTGACACTCAGCTCTTTCTTCAAACTGACTGACCGGTACAACGTCTGCATCACTGCAGCTGCAGCACCAATCCCTCTGTTGATCTCCCGTTCCTTTCACCCGTCACTCGTGAACAAGACCCTGAGATACTTAAACTCCTCCACTTGGAGGAGATTTTGAGGTGCTGATTCTCATTTGACACAGTGAACGGTCTGCTGGTTGGGTTGGGCTGAGGATGAATGAATTGGCAGTCCCTGGCGGTCTCTTCTTATCCGCTGCCTCCCAGTCCTCAGCCAATAGGTGTGAACCATCCACCCTGGATGCACCAATCCCGGAGGAGCACCTGGACACTCAAATTCACACACAATTACGGTCACAGTCGTAACAGTTGTGAATATTCTATAACTATAAGT
>NW_024584157.1:12778-15267 GCF_018398535.1 Haplochromis burtoni
AGAGGAAAGGGCTCATCACACAGCCTTGTGGTACACCGGTGTTCATCGTGATTGTAGATGAGCAGCGGTTATCCAGCCGGACATTTCACACTGGGCTGTGAACCATTCCAGTGCTACTCAGAGGCCATCCCCCAATGAAGCCAACAGAACCACATCATCTGCAAAAACCAGAGATAAGATTCTGAGATCACCCAAGCAAAAGCCTTCCACCACTTGGCTACGACTAGAAATTCTGTCCATGAAAATTAAGAAATGAATTGGTGACAAAGGGCAGCCACGGTGGAGTCTGTCACCCACCAGGAACGAGGCCGACTCATTGTCGGCTATGCGGGCCAAGCTCTTGCATTTTATAGACTCTCCCTGGGAGGCTGAGGAGTGTCATCCCCCTATAGTTGGAACACACCCTCCAGTCTTCTTTTTTAAAGACTGACCACCACCCTAGTCTGCCAATCCAGAGGTACTGCCCCAATCTCCACCAACATTGTAGACTCTGCTTCCTCTAAGGAAGATGTGCCATTGGGATTAAGGAGGTGCTAAAAATATTCCTTCCACCGCCCGACAATGTTTTCAGTCAAAGTCAGCAGTGCCACACGTAAGTAAGTAAGTAAGTAAGTAAGTAAGTAAGTAAAATTTATTTATATAGCACTTTTTAAGACAAAAACGCTGTTACAAAGTGCTTCACATGAAGACATGTCAAACAAACAATATAGCAACATAAAGGAAGTATAAAAGCATATCAAACAAGCAATAGTACAATATAAATATAAAATAGAACAACATATTGCGCATTAACATTACCCAAATGCCTGTCTAAACAGATGAGTTTTAAGCTGTTTTTTAAAAGAGGCCACCGTGTCGATGGTGCGTAGTGAGGAGGGTAAACCGTTCCACAGTATTGGAGCCAGGGTTTGAAAAGCGTGATCCCCCTTTGTTTTCAGACGAGTCCGTGGAATAGATAGACGACCACTATCAGTGGATCTAAGAGTCCGCTTTGGAGAATAGGGTGCACGTCCATCAACTCTGGTGTCAACCATTTTGTTCTGGTGTTACCACCATGAAAGGCACCAACCACCTTACGGCCGCAGCTGAGTAGAGCGGTTTCGGAAATGGAGATGCTCAACATGGTCCATTTGGACTCAATCCCCAGCCTCCCGCGGAATGCTGTTGAAGCTCTGCCAGAGGTGCGCATTGAAGATCTCACGGACCAGGGCCTCTGCTAGGCATTCCCAGCGCACCCTCGCTATACGTTTAGGTGCACCAGGTCTTTCCAGCGTCCTCCCCCACCACCTGATCCAGCTCATCACCAGGTGGTGATCGGTTTACAGCCCAGGCCCTCTTTTTACCCAAGTGTCCAGAACATATGGCCGCAGTTCTGGTGATACGAGTACAAAATCGATCATTGACCTGCGGCCTGGGGTGTCCTGATGCCACGTGAATATGTTCGACAAATTGTGGTTTGCACATTAGTCCAAAAACGACACACTATTCGGGTTCAGATCTGGGAGTGCATGCACACGCAGCGACCGGCAGTGAGTGAGAGCTTGGCATCCTAAGTTTTTAAGTTCTTATCATTTTTAAGTTCTTATTGTTTCTTTTCGTTTCTATCGCTGGCATGTGTTTTGGTTGAAGGAAGTGACAGTTTTCTTACAAAGTGACGCTCCACAACAGTAAGAATGTCATGAATTCTTTTTTCTTCATTGTGGTTGGATTTCTACTGTGCTGGCTTGTTTCCAATGATGTGGCCGAGGCCGTGAGTCAGCTGAGGATTGTTTACTCCTGCGATGAGCTGTTACAACTTAACTTACCGTATCATGGTAAGGACCTCACCTCATGTATGCTGGATTTTATACATAGAGACTCTAACAGAACGAGTGAGAAGAGGAAGAGGAAAACAGGGAGACGTGGAGGTGTTAAATTGCGTCTGAGGAGACAACAGGTCAGTTGGTTTCCCCTGCCGTCTGTTATCCTTGGAAATGTTCAGTCTCTTAGGAAGAAGCTGGATGAACTCCAGGGAAACGTCAGGTTCCAGAAAGACTTCAGGGACAGCTGTGTGATGGCTTTTTCCAAGGCATGGCTGACGGAGCTGGATCAAGACGCCGATTTTTCAATTGACGGTTTTGGAGCTCCCTTTCGCCGGGATCGGGATGCACGGGTAACAAGGAAATCTCAAGGAGGGGTAGTATGCTTGTATGTGAACAAACGTTACTGTAGCGCTGTGACTGTTAGAGTGTATTTGTACACCAGATGTTGAACTTTTATCCGTGTCGCTGCGCCCTTTTTATCTCCCTCGTGAGTTTCCACAACTTTTTATTACATTCAGGGCTCACCCCGCCTCCCACCTGCAGCATCATCTCAGACGTAGTGCAGAAGCTGCAGGCGCTCTCTCCTGACGCCCAAACTTTATAATGGGGGACTTTAACCATGTCTCTCTTAAATCAACTTTGGGCAATCTGTATCAATATGTATCCTGTCCTACCAGACGGGATAAA
>NW_024584157.1:17132-19359 GCF_018398535.1 Haplochromis burtoni
TTGCTGTCACTGAATTAAATAAGAACTGTTTTTGATTCAGAATATTAACATTACTATATATGTGCCACAGTGAGGTTTATATCTTAATTAGGTATGTGTGTTTTTAAAGGGATGCCAAATGCTGTCATTTTTTCTGTGAAGCAAATTTACCTTGCCTATGGGTATAAATAAAGTTACCTTGACCTTGACCTTGGAGGCCGTTCCTCTCAATCATGACCCTCCAGGTCTCACTGTCGTTGCTCAGCTTTTCTGAGCTGGAAGAGCCTGAGTGGCTGGAAAAGAGGAGGTACAGCGCAACACACCTAAACGCTAACACCTGGAGGAGGTGTCCTCCAGGTCTCACTGTCGTTGCCCACATGAGCATTGAAGTCTGCCAGTAGGACAACAGAGCCCCTAGGTAAAGCACCCTCCAGCACCCTGCCCAGGGACTCCAAGAAGCCTGGGAACTGTAAACCGTCATTCAGCACATAAGTGCAGATGACTGTCATTACCTGTTCCCCGACCCGAAGGCACAGGGAACAAACCCTTTCATCCACTGGAAGAAACCCCAATGTACAGGCAGCAAGCCAAGCAGATACTAGGATACCCACCCCAGCCCAGTGCCTTTCACCAGGGGCAACTCCAGTCTGAGACAGAGTCCAACCCCTCTCCAGGAGACACATTCCAGAGCCCAAACTTTGCATTGAGGTGGGCCCCACTATATCTAGCCAATATCTTGCAACCTCATGCACTAACTCCGCCTCCTTCCCCTCCAAAGAGGTGACATTTCATGTCCCAATTGCTAGTCTTCCTAGCTGGGGATCTGTCCGCCAGGGCCTCTGCTCCTGGCTGTCACCCGGCACACTTTGCACCAAACCCCTACGGTGCCCCCTGCGGGTGGTGGGCCTGCTGTGCCCAGCAGGGCCACATCGACCAAATCCCGGTCACCAGGGGTTCGCCCTCAGGCACCCTCCATGGCCCTGGCTCCAGGGCTGGGCCCCAGTAACAGAGGGGTCTTCTGAATCATTCTTTGTCTGGTCCCTCACCCAGAACCAATTTACAATGGGAGACAACATAACCCCTGGGATCCCTGGGACACACAAACCCCTCCACTTTTAGCGCTTCATGATACAGATACAAATACACCAGAATATTGACACAATTCTAGATTCTTGACAAGAGTCTTTGCAAACAATACAAACACCATCCATGATATCTGTCACCATTTGTAGTTTAGTTTGTTAGATAAATGTCTGTACAGTTAATACTTCATTATGTTATAAACCTCTGCCATACTTTAGTCTCTTTTGTGATTGTTGTTATTGCTTTGATAGTTTCTGAAAATATTCTCTTGCAGCAAAACATTCTGACTGCTTTCAGCTGAGTAACCAGTAATTAGATCTGAGTAATATAATTATTCATGATATTTCAAGTACATTAACAACAAAGAAAACATTAATCAAAATGTTAGGACAAGTTGTAATTTGGATGATCATTCCTGCTGCACTCTATTCAAGCAGTGCCGTCTCATGCATCTTCTAATGATGCTACTCTGCTTGTGGAGATTGGAGGTGTGCTGCTGCAAGCATGAAAATCATCATCTCATCTACAGCAGTGATCTACTGTTCACTATTTCATCGTCCATTTCATCTTCAACTACATGGCAACAAGCTTTTATTGTGTTGAAGAACTTACTAGATCTTAAAGTGAAGCTGATTACACTCAGACACTGAAGGAAACCTCTCAATGTACTTGTGTACACTGTAGAAAATGCTCTGATACTTTTCATATGTACCTCAACCCAGATTGCTAAAACAACTCCACCCTAACCTTGCAATGCGTGTGTCAGGGTTATAAGTTATCAGGCTGTCACTGCTGCACCTGTGAACACTTTAAACCTTTTAATGTTTGAAATAAAGATACTGAGCAGTTTATCTATACTTGCTGATCAGCATATTCTGCAGCTCTAAAGGTATTAGGAATTTTGCCCAAGGTTAATTGTGCCATTTAGATCCAAAGTCCAGTTTTGGGTAGTACAGAAAACACGTGCATGATATTTGATTGTGACAGGAATTGATGACACTGTATTTCCACATACTTCTGGAGCTTTGATAAACTGACTGATGTTTGTTGTGGTAAATCTGCTGGCCCAGCACCCTGATACAAGAAGTCTGGTTCAGGCTCTCTGATATAAAGGAAAGTCCTCATCTCTCGTCCACAGAGTGTTACAGTAGATAACCCAGAAGTC
>NW_024584157.1:20954-22451 GCF_018398535.1 Haplochromis burtoni
AAAGATGAGAGTCTGCACGCACAATGCCTCTTGCTGCAGGATGCATTGAAACTGCGATTTTTATGGTTCTGTCTTTGACATTCTTCACAGAGAGAGGCATCTTTATGATTTTCTGAACAATTTCACTTTTTTAAGGCCGCAAATAGGTGTTCTGAAATCTTATTGAATGATTCCTTTATATACTTGAACATTAAAGCATCCACATAATCTACATCTAGCTCGCGGCTCTCCAACGGGAGATTGAGAGACCAGTGTTGGACTGTAGAACTGCTTTGAAATTCATATGAGCTGTTCGCACTAAAGTAAAAAGCACCATCACTTCATGCGGAGACCCCTTCGGCCCCAGCCGTGGGCTCAAGGCTGGAGCTGAACAACAACACCCTGATAACGACTGTGTTTAGTCTGTTCTTCCCACCCTGTGCAAGGCCACCTGGGTTGGCTGGAAGACTGTTTACTTAGCCTGGCAGGGCGAAGGACACTGTCTCAGCTGAACTCTGGACACACACACACAGACATATATGCACATGCAGATATACACTCATCCCCCCTCGCCCTCCAAACGCCTTCGACGCTTATTCCCTTCCGATGCTGACGTGGATCATGGAGACCAGTGCATAGGCTGCAGGCCCGGATGTACTGTCTACACTGGATGTCTCTTACCTTAAGAGTTTTGTTTTTTGTTTTTTCATGTGCTATGTGCAGAGGTGTTTTTTTCTGTTCTCAAACTGATCTCCCTGTTGGAGCTCAGTCTGGGGGGAGGTTTTTTATTTGTCTCCTTATCTTTCCTCATGTTGTGCTTTTCCATGTTACACCCATCTGACCTGTCTTCCATGTGATGTTTGTGTAATGTATGTGTTATAACCTCAGGATAAAAATGCTCGGAAACTCAAGTGCCAATTTTAGGACGTTTACTGACCACGTTTTTTTGAAACAACCACAGCTAGTCGCAACACAAACACGAAACGGTCCTACACATACCAGACTGGCAGGGAGAACCCTGACAAACCTCTGAAGGTTCCGGGGTGCAACGCCCCAAAACATACATTTACAACAACACTGTCTATAACAGTATGTATTGTCGGAGGGGTAAGATGGCGCCGCCATTGCGTGCAATAGGTCGGCAGCCTTAACATGAAATTTCCCCTTGTGGGACTAATAAAGGTATATCAAATCAAATCAAATCAAGAAATAGGTGTTCTGAAATCTTATTGAATGATTCCTTTATATATTCTCCATCCGTGAACGGCTTCCCATCCCTGACTATTTCCTGAGTGGCCACAAAACTTGCATATGTTTTATAGCCACTCGAGTGAAGCTACCATAACAGGTGTGACTGATCAGATTTGACCTGCAGGGCTACTCAGGCTTTTCATATCAGGGTGAGCAGGGAAGACACTTGAGTATTAAAGCATCCACATAATCTCCATCTGACTTCTGGGTTATCTACTGTAACACTCTGTGGACGAGAGATGAGGACTTTCCTTTATATCAGAGAGC
>NW_024584158.1:0-2776 GCF_018398535.1 Haplochromis burtoni
CAACGCCTCCAACTACCACAACTACACCTCCTACTACGACAACTACAACCTCACCTCCGACAACAACTACAACAACACCTCCTACTACAACAACTACAACTACACCTCCTACATCTACAGCCACACCACCTACTACAACTCCTCCACCAGACTGCCCTGATTGGGGTGTCTCAGTAAGACCCATTACACATAAAAAAATTTTTCAATAACTTTGTATTTAATGAGATTTTGACTGTTTTCACTTTTCCAGTAATTAACTTATAGGTTATAGCTTAATGAACTCATAGGTGTTTGGCAAAAAAACATCTTAAAGTACCTTTACTATTTTTATTTGTGCTATTTTCTTCAAGCAAAATGAGACCTTCTATTTGTGCAACTGCACCATGGCCAGATGCATAGAGAACAACACAATAGAAATTATTCCATATGAATGTCCACCTCTTCAAAACATAACTTGCACGAATGGAAAGAAACCAGTTCTGGTATATGACGAGTACTACTGCTGTCAATATTATACTTGCGACTGTAAGTTATTTTGTGAGTAAAAACATTTGTTCCATTCATGTTTTTTCCCCTCCATTAAATTTTTTTTCTTTCTTTTAAGGTGTATGTGAAGGGTGGGGAGATCCACATTACATCACATTTGATGGACTTTACTACAGTTATCAAGGAAACTGTACTTATGTTTTGATGAAAGAGATCTCACCGATACATAACCTGGAGATTTATATTGACAATGTCTTTTGTGATCCAACTGAAGATGTTTCTTGTCCACGATCGATAACAGTATCATATGTATCACAAGTCATCACACTCATTAATCATAATCTTATTGGAGCTGCACAGTTGGAGGTACATTTATGCATATATGATTGCCAATATTTTATTGAATTTTTCTGCAAAATAACCAAGATAGATTATTTCATAGTATATTTTTACATATGGTGCAATTATTCTTTTGTAGGCACTGAAAAATGGAGAAAGTTTGAACCTACCTTATTCTCAACAAGGTGTTAAGATCATGAATTCAGGCATTAACCTGATTTTAGAGATTCCTCGTCTAAAAGTGGTTGTTACATTTGGAATAACTGGCTTCAGTGTAACCCTTCCATTCCAGTACTTTGGCAAAAACACACAGGGACATTGTGGTGAGAATGTTCACTAAAATGGCCATATTTCTTAACCCTTACTTTGAGGTTGTACTGCAATATTAACTGTTTAATTACTATTGTCAGGAACATGCAACAATAATCAGGCTGATGACTGCATGTTGCCTGGAGGTAAGCTGGTGGAAAGCTGTGCAGTGATGGCTGACTATTGGCCTGTTGAAGACCTTTACCAGCCCAACTGCCCAACACCACCTGCACTACCTACCAGTGCACCTGAACCACCACCTACCTTAGCTCCATGCAAACCAGACTCCATGTGTGACCTACTTAAAACTAGGTAAGCATGATCTGATCTGTCCCAAAAGTTTATTCCTGTACTATTAACAGTTTGCACTTAAAACAAAATACATTCATTTTTGTGTCTTTTGTTAAAACAGTCTCTTTGCAGAGTGCCATCCATTTGTCTCTCCAGAAAATTTCTACAGAGGTTGTGTTTTTGATAGCTGTCACGTTTCAAATCCAACAGTGGAGTGCACAAGTTTACAGACTTATGCTGCAGCCTGTGCTCAGGCTGGAGTTTGCATTTACTGGAGGAACCACACCACACTGTGCAGTAAGCAACCCCTCATCATTTTATAAATGCTTTGAAATGGTTGGAATCACAAGTGACACTTTGCCAGCATGTATATAAAAATCAAAGCACAAAACAATGAAGTTCTTTTCTTCATCATCAGCTGGTGAATGCCCATTAGGCAAAGTTTACAAGCCTTGTGGTCCTGCAGAACAGCCAACCTGTCAAGACGAGTAAGTTTCTGCAAAACTATGCAAAAACATTTCTAGGCACTATGATAATAACAAAATGTGGCAAAATATAAATGGTTACAGTGGCAATAAGTAAAAGTGACACTGTTTATCAACTTAACTGAATGAATTTAACTGCTGTTCCAACGTAACTTATTTTACAGTCCAAGTGGACCAACTATGAACTACACTACTGAGGGATGCTTTTGTCCTGATGGAATGAAACTCTTCAACCAGGAGTCTGGAATATGTGTTGAAAAATGTGGTAATTACTTTTTGTAATATTTTCAGTTTACTACTACATACCTAAGTATATGATATAGTTTTAGTGACTTTTTTATTTTCCAACAGGATGTCTTGATCCTGAGGGCATTCCTCGTGAGGTGATCTTCTTCTTCCTCTTTTTTTTTTTCAAAAATTCTATTCTTTATTGTTTACTTACAGGAGAAAATAATATAAGTTGTGGTTTATTCTTTCAGTTCAATGAAAGATTTGAGTACAAATGCCAGGACTGCATCTGTGAAGAATCTACGAAGACTGTGACTTGCAAGCCTAAGGTGTGCCCTCCACCGTCAGCCACTACAGACTGCTCTGCTCCTGGGTTTGTCCTTGTCAACCAGACCAGTCCATCAGACCCCTGCTGTTCTACCTATGTTTGTCGTAAGACATATAGTATCAAAGCACTTTAAAATTTTCCAGAATGTTATTTGATTTTGGTAGTATCTCACTGTGCCATCATCTCTGCAGAATGTCAACCTAACACCTGCCCAGTCACTAATATGAATTGTCCAATTGGATATAAGCCAGTTGTCAGTGTCCCTGATGGAAAATGCTGTGCAGAACATACATGTGGTAATCTCATTCAA
>NW_024584158.1:2939-4952 GCF_018398535.1 Haplochromis burtoni
TGTGTGTGTGTGTGTGTACTTTCATGCAATTCACCTCGTCTTTGTCCAACTCTTTCCTAGAACCTAAAAGAGTTTGTGTACACAGAGAAACTGAATATCAGGTAAATAAGAAGCAGATGACTTGTCATTTCTCACCTTTTTGCCTTTAATGATGGAATAATTATGTATGACCTTCTCTTTATTTGTCAGCCTGGTTCTTCAGTTCCTGTGATTGCATGTCAGGATTGTACCTGTGCAAATCAGATTGACCCCAAATCTGGTCTATTAAAAATAATTTGTGTGTTTCAACAATGCAAAGAACACTGTGAACTGGTAAGAGACAATAAAGCCGTCATCTTCACTTACACCATACATCCCAGTTTGTTTTCCTTTGGTGGCTTTAGTGTGTCGCTTGCTAGATTGGGCTTCACAAGCTAACGTCGCTCTCGGTGTCTCACAGGGATATGGATATGTGGAAAGTGATTCAGATGAATGCTGCGGGAAGTGTGTACAGAAACACTGTGTTGTCAACATTAATGGAACCAAACACCTTTTGACTGTAAGCTGGTTGTAACTTCATGTGTTAATTCATCTAAGCCAACCCCCAATAAGTGCTTATTTGTGTGTTTAAACAAATACTACTAAGTTTGTGTGGATTTGTGTATACATCTATCTCACTGCTTTCTAGCAAGGAGAAACCTGGTCACCATCGGAGAATAAGTGTGAACATTACACCTGTGTTAAGAATGGTGAGACTTTAACAGCAAGTCGTTCACAGACTGTCTGCCCACCCTTCCAAGAGAGCAACTGCCAACCTGTAAGTATGCTTTTAAAAAATAATGTTGATTGATTGACTGTATCTGTCTGAAATGAAATGAAACGAAACAAATTTAGTTAATGTTGTATATTTTCCTCGTTAGGAAACAATTCAAACTGCAGCAAACGGCTGTTGCAAAATTTGTGAGTATAACATTTTGATATATAATGTTTTAATCAGAGGCAGCACAGTGGCGTGGTGGTTAACATTGTTGCCTCACAGCCGGAAGGGACTTGTTTTGAATCCAGCAGCTAGCCAGGGTCTTTCTGTGTGGAGTTTGCATGTTCCCCTAATGCCTGCATGGGTTCTCTCCGGGTACTGTGTCTTCTTCCAATAGTCCAGAGACATGCACTTAGTGGAGTTAGGTTAACTGTTGATTCTAAATTCCACATAGGTGTGAATTTAACTGTGAATTGCTGTTTGTCGGTGTTAGCCCTATGACGGAGTCGACAGAGTGTCGACCTGTCCAGGATGTACCTGCCTTTCAGCCTATGACATCTGGATAAGCGGAACAGTATGGATGGATGGATTTACATTAAATAGAAATAAAAGAAACTAACTCAACATCTTTTTTTGTAAAAGGTGTGGAGAAGGAGAAGGGATGCAAGTTAATGTCCATGACAACCCATATTACATTCAACGGTTGTCAGTCCTCCCAGGAGGTAGATATGCCATATTGTGAAGGATCCTGCAACACTTACACCATGTAAGGATAACCTTAATGTTATATGGTTCCCTGGAAAGTTACAAAAAGTGTTATTTTACCCTTTGACTATATTAATAATCCTGTCCCCTGCTATCTTTAGGTACTCTGAAGCAGCAGCAGCTATGGAGCATTCCTGCTCATGCTGTAAGGAGATAAACTTCAGCAATCGCACTATTGACCTGGTCTGCCTGAATGGAGACACGGTCCCCTACACATACATGTATGTGGAACAGTGTGGGTGTACCAAGACGGACTGCACCACAGCTCGACATCATGTTCGCAGGAAGAGAAGCTTCACACTGCTGTGATGAAACAGTCCGTCTCTTCACAAATGTGACATTTAAATGTTTCGTCCCATATTTTCTTAAAAATCATTATATATCTTACAAAGTAATTGGTATTGCAGTTTGAGTATTTATCTGCTGATCAAAATAAAAAAGAACTTGCAACTCAGTTCATGTCTCATCTCCTCCATCTTCTTTTTTTCTAGTAAAACAAAATCTAAACATTT
>NW_024584158.1:4972-22406 GCF_018398535.1 Haplochromis burtoni
GATCAAAATAAAAAAGAACTTGCAACTCAGTTCATGTCTCATCTCCTCCATCTTCTTTTTTTCTAGTAAAACAAAATCTAAACATTTGTTTTGTGTTTACATTTACATCACACAAACCCTAAATGTACTGTCTTATTCTCCATAAAAACATTAAAGTTTAGCGAGCTGTTTTTTTAAATATACAATAAAGTTGGCAGGATGAAATTTTGAAATAAAAAGACCAGGAGAGTCTGCATTTTGACTGTTCTTGGTGAAGCAGTAATAAGTAAAAATAGGAAAGAGTGGAGATGTGCTTATGGACTGTAGATATAGATACAAAATCACTAAACGCGTGGAGTATTTGAAAAGTGGTAGGGGTGAAACAAGCTGTTACAACATTAGTCAGTATAAGAATGAAACAGAAAAGAATTCAGCAATAATGTTGCTCATCTACTTGGATGTGAGTGAAGATTGTTGGCCACATAGATGTGATTGAGTTACAGATTGTTGAGCTTCAGTGATACAGTTGGTGTTTATTTCAAAGCAATTATACAGCATGAAAAAAGATGCTAGAATTATGTGAGAGCCAGAGTTTCTATTACTTTGAATTCTGCTTTGACAACATACCAAAGACATGGCTAACTTTGCTATTTTACCACAGCCAGTCCACTTATGTAGTTGGAAACACGAATGCTTTTTGGATACAAACATTCTATCACTTCAGTCCTTTATTGATCACATCAGATCAATTTGAAATTATTATTATGAAATTATTCTAGATTTATATACAATTTTTATCTGAATAAAGACACAATATTTTCAGCTTCTTATATTTAATGGCTTCACTACATGCAGATGAGTGAATAAACTGTAGACTAGTTACAATGATTTAATAGGTAGTAAACATAAAATAAGTGAAGAAGTACTTTAAGATTTGTGCTTTAATTTGTAAATCAATCAAATATAGCAACACACCTCTGCAATGCAAATTAGTATAACTTTTGAATAGGTTACTAAAACAACCAGAATACCTTAATAATCCATAAGCAAATTGTGTAAATAATAATGATGAATGCTTAAGAAAAACTGAAGTCCGGAATAGTTCATCCTATGTTTAGTGTCTGTTTGGGAGCTTCAGGGTTGTTTGGGGTTTTAGAATAAGCTGAAGCAATTGCAAAGACTTTACAGCTTTCTTTTTTCACATATATATTAGGAGCCAGCAGAGTAGGCCAGTCCATTTAGCAACTTGTACATAATGAACACCCTCTGCTGGGTATACAAGAACACGGCACAAATAACTCTCAAGAGCTATAAGATTTCTTTTTCCTTCCATCAGTCCATTTTCTTTGCTGCTTGTTCAACCAGGCTGGAAACCATTCCCAGCCAAAACTGGGTAAAAGCCAGGGGTACACCAGTCCATAACCAGTCTAAAACACAGAAATAGACAACTACAGTCAGTTTAGCATCACCAGTCAGTCACATGTCTTTGTACTCTGGGTGGAAACTACAGTGATGTTAGCCAATTTTTAGACTCAGCTTTATTGTCATTCAGCTATTTGTAATGATAACTAGTTTCAGTCTCAGTATATGCAGTATGCTACTAAACACAATGCAGTATAAGATAACTAAATGAAAAGCTAAAATAAACACACAACTAAGTGCTGAAATATGTTAATAAATAGTGTTTCACACACACACACACAGGTATACACGCACACACACACACACACAAAAGAACACACACACACACACAGGTATACACACACACACACACACACAGATGCTGCCAAACCTGTGTTTAAATGGAGAACTCAGTTAAGTAAATGTTTTGGGGATTTTTGGAGGCTCTAGCTGCTTTGGATGCTCATGTAACCTGTTTCTCATCCAACCACACTAAGCATGAATTGTATTTGCTAAAGTCTGTTTACTCAGTACTTCATCTGGGGTTCTGGAGTGCAAACTGAAAATGCCAAGGTAATTTGAATGTTGTCAAACAAATACTGAGGTGAGAGCTCCTCCAAGGACAAATATGAGCTGGCAGTAAGAACAAGGAAGGAAGATTAAGTTCTCAGAAGCAGCACGCACTGCGTTTATTCAGGGAGGACAAATGATTACACTGAAGCAGTTTTGGTCACTAGGACAGCTGCACACTTAATCCACAAAGATATATTACTATTTAAGTTCCAACACCTTTTATCATCCTCTAAAACCTGTCTGGCGCTTTCAACTGTCACTAAGACGGTAGTGTGTCAGATTGCAGCACCAGTTTAAAATTAGAGACTTAGCAGTAATGTGATAAAACTCTGTGCGAGATACCGTAAAATGTATGCCTAAATGTTCCCCCAGTAGAGTTTCATACTCGATGTTAAATAATAATAAATCAATAACAGATAATCTGTCGGGATGTGTTAGCACTTAAATGTTTTACTGTGTCTGTTTTTGACTACAGTACTTTAAAGAAAACCTAACCTCTAAAGCAAAAGGCAACCTTACTAAATGCATAATGCAAGTTTTAAATGATTTTGTGATTTAAAGAAATGTAATTCTTAAATCACCAATGTGAAAATGTAACCATCTCTTTTTATCTCATCACTGTATAATTTTAGGTACATATATTTATTACTTATTTGGAAGTTATTTGGCTTTAATTTAAACTGTCACTGGTCAAATCTAATGAAAACCACTAAAAGAAACTTTTAAAAAATATATATATATATATAATATAATTTTTTTTTTTTTTTAATTATTATTTGGCTTCACCATCTTTGCTGTTACACAAATCTCCCAAGTATTTAAACCCAGATTTCTAACAGTACCACGTCTTCACATTGTAGCATCTCTGGTCCAGTTCAGTGAAAGAAATTAGTAGAGATGGGGCCTGGTGCGCAAGACTGGCTACAGCTACACCTGGCAATCAAAGCAGCCTTGCCTCTAACTTTAAGCTTGAACAGTTTCCAAATCAATGAATTCACCCATCGTATAGTTGTTACTGTTCAAAAGCTGTAGACATGCATTTTAATTGTTAATGTGGGCATTTCACCATAGGAGTCTGTGGGATTTAGTTTCTCCACTTTGGAGTCAATGTCAAACAGCCTTTCCAGGATCTGCGTTTCTGGTACTTCCGTGTGGACGTTTCTGCTTGACTAAATTTTCTGAGTTAAAGCCAGCTGATCTATTTGCTTTGAGTCAGACTAAGAGTTTCTGTTATCATTAAACCATGCCAAGCCAACAGTGCATGTGCTGCTATAACATACGAAAAGCAAACATTGTCTACTTTGACATGTTTTTTGGGAAAGGTTTTGTTGGCACAATTAACATTGGCTCTGGTAAAACAAGCAGTTCATTGTATCTGACCTTTAGAAAAAAGTACATGGGCAAGAGATTGTCATTATTTATTATGATTATTCTTAATCTAAAAGATATCAGGTATAATAATATAGATCATGTAGGACTTATTCTGAATGTGAGTCTATGATCTTGATATAATATTTATTATTTAAACGGATTTACCTAAATCCAGAAAATCTTAGTGTCATTTAAAAAGAAATTACACCTCGCATTATTGGTGTTTAGTTTAGGGTCATGAATAAATACTCTTAATCCGAAAATGAAAAGGTTACATGTAGGGGTTAAAGGAGAATATAGCAGGTGTATGTGAGGGAAAAATATCCCTTCGAAATAAGTTGCATATTAATATGTATTGTGAACTCCACTATATATTAAAATGTGTACAAATTGTGGTCAGCTGACCTGTGACGCTGCTCTTTGTGGATTTGGCCAACTGAATTCAACATGACATGAGCAGATGTCTCATGCCTACATGTTATAAAGCTAGTATAAAATGTCAAATTTGGCAAGTAAATTTTATCAGCATCATCCTCTTAAATACATGAATGCTACCCTTAATGTAGCCTAATACTAACCATGTGCACCCCAACCTTTTTATTACACAATTATTATTATACTACAGTTTGTTTTGCAGGAAGTTTCACAAAAACAAAACTCTGCAGTATATAATATACAGTTCCAATATTTGATTAAAAAAATAAATAGGACTTTAAGGAAAATTTCTGTCCAGTTTATCAAATGCCACCTACAGTGCAGTTATCTTTGAAAAAAACAAACAAAATCTTCCTGTCTTGTCCTGCCTTTCTTACATCTTACTCTGACAGTGTCAGATCTTATTGTTATTTTTCACGTTTTCAGTCTCTACACAATAGAGGCACAGTAGCTACATTTACTTATCTAAATGTTAAACTTTTATGTTTGGTGAAATCTGCTGAGCTGCTGAGATTGAAAAGGTAAAAATGTTAGTCTGATTATGTTCGCCTTATTACGGAGCCCCGCGAGGGGCATGGGAGAAAAAAATTACGATGAACTTTTGCGAGATCTCGCAAAATAAACTCGGGATCTCGCAAAAGTTGAATTCCAACAATGGCGGCAGCTACTTAGTTGTAATATTACTCTTTCTGGGCCACAAAATAAACTTTTAAGATATTTTGAGGCGTGAATGTAGTTGTGTAAACGTCAAATATCTGCTCGGTTTACAAGACATAACATATTTGCAAAAGTGCTCCGATGTTTTCGGAGATGTCTGACACCCACCATCTCGAAGCTGACGGGAGGTCAAGACCTACTACAGCTGGGGGGAACACCGCTCTCCCGGCACATCTTGCCTCGACCTCCCGGTCGGCTTTGAGCTGGCGGCCTCCGAAGAATGCGGCTAAAACTTTTGCGAGATCCCGAGTTTGTTTTGCGAGATCTTGCAAAAGTCCGTCTTAATTTTTTTTTCTCCCATGTCCCTTGCGGGACTCCATACCTTATTTTGTAGAGCTAGGTAGAATTATCTATTATAAACACAACTTTGGGCATCTGCAACATAAATGCACCACAGGGATTACAAGTAAAAACGATGTGTTGGAGGTGTAAGCAGGCTTTGGCATGCCATTATTTTCCCTTTTCTGAGTAAATGTCTCCATGCTGTCAACCATATTGTTTATAACCTGCCTGTTAGGTTTCATTCTCACTCGTAAATCAACCAATGACAAATGCAAGAGTCTTGTAGTCACTCACTTGTAATCACAGGAGGTTGCTGTTGCTAGCACCAGCCGTGGAAAAGTGCAAGAGGTGGGACAGCAGTCTCGACAACAGATTGAGGAAGAGAGAGGAAGGTGAAAGTAATGTGGTTAGAACCAAGATAATTAGGAAGAAAGAGATTCAAGGATTCAGGTAAAATCAATGGCTACCTTTACCTCTTAATACCTAAAGTGTAGCTTTTAACTGTCATACACTTGAAGTGCAACAACTGTACCAACCCGATGAAGTTAAAAAAAAAAAAGGAATTTATAACATAATGTGTATGCATGATAAATATACACCACCAGTCAAAAGTGTTAGAACGCCTCAATTTTAACATTTTTGTTGAAAATTATGAAGTTTAATATCTCATTGCATTCTGAAATGAATGCATAGTAAAAAAAAAATGTATACTAAACTTTTGACTCATCAAAGTAGCCACCTTTGGCAGATATACCAGCTGAACACACCCGTGGCATTCTTTCTACAATAGAAGTCAAATATTCTTCAGAAAGTTTTCCCATAAATGTGTTGCACTTGTCGGTTGCTTTGCTTTCACTATTTTGTCCAGTTCATCCCAAACCAGCTTGATGGGGTTTAAATCTGGAGACAGTGCTGGCCACTCCATGTTTTCAAGCATACCATTATGTTCTTTTTTTCCTGAGGTAGTTCTCGCATAGTTCGGACTTGTGTTTTTGGGTCATTATCTTGCTGCAGGTTGAACCCCTGACCAACTAGATGCATCGCAGAGGGTATTGCATGACACTGTAGAATGCTTTGGTAGCCGTTTTGGTTCAGGGTGCCTCTCACTCTGTACCAGTCACCAGCCCTGGATCCAGCAAAACACCCCCAGACCATCATACTTCCTCCTCCAGGTTTGACAGTTGATGCCACACACTGTGGAACCATCCTTTTGCTTCCTCGACGGCGTACAAGGATCCTGCGTGATGAACCGAAGATTTCAGATTTTGATTCATCAGTCCATAATACTTTCTTTTAGTCTTCAGTTGTACAATGGTGGTGTTTCATGGCACAGCGAAGCCTCTTTGTCTTGTTCTGATATATTAGCAATGGCTATCTTACTGCAACTTGTCCTGTCAAATCTGAGATTTGCTTACTTCGACCACTTTTAAGCTGTGCTTGAAGCTGTTGTCCTGTGAGCTGCCAATCACGGAAGCTGTTAATGCTCAGAAACTTGACCTTTGACTCAGTCGTGGCTTTGGGTCTGCCAGACCTCTTTCTGTCAGAGTTGTCCCCAGTTTCTGACTGCATTTTGATGGTGCAGGAAATTGTACTCACGGACACCATGACTTTCTTTGTATTTCCTCCATAGGAAAGACCTACATTTTTAAGTGTTATGGTGGTCTGTCTCTCTTCCATTGTCTATTGCCTTTTTCTCACCCTTTTTTGGACCAACACACTACTTTCTGCAGTACAATACTGTTGAACCGATGCTGACGAGGGGATGGTACCACAGTGGGTTCCAACACTGCTTTCATAAAGACACAGGGGGTTGTAAGTAATGCAGAAAAGTTGAAACACTTGTAGAAATTAGTAGCACCAGCTTTCAAGGCTTGATCAACCTCTATTGATGCAGAACAGCTCTAAAAAAAATTTTTTTTCAGGGAACCCATTTTGTGTTTCCTGAAAAAGGCCTTTTGTACAATTCTGCAATGTTCATTATTTTTCAGTTTTGGATAACCCACCTTTTTTTAATCTCTGGCAGTTTACCAATTACCTTTGAACCATTTTCAAGCTATTCATTTGATTCAAACTGCTTTTGCAGTGAACTGATTCAAATAATTTAACTGAAATAAATAACTTAACTTAATAACTTCTAAAACTTTTAACCAGTATTGTATAGATGAAGACTTGTTTATTCATTTAGTCCCAGTCCTGTACTTTCTAGCGATGGTGTGTGCTTACACAAGTTAGAACGTGCATTTAGTGTTAGGCTGCCAATGTGTAATTAAACTTGATGGTGATGAGAGGAAATGCAAACACTTTGAAATCACAGTTTAAATTCTTGCTAAATTGTTGCAGTTTTTTTCCCCCATAGACATTTAATGCATCATCACAGGCCACACCGGTGTTGATGATTCACAATGAATCTCACTAAAAAAACAGTGTGAATATGCATGTATATACCATAGCATAAAACATGTACAATCAGGGGTGGCCACACATGCTAATTATCCATTCATCCTCTTCCACTTCTTCAATTCAGGGTTGTGGGGGTACTTTAGCCGATCCTAGCTACCATAGGGTGAGAGGTGGGGTACACTCTGGACAGGTATCCAGAGAGGGCTAATACAGAGGACAGACAATCATTCGCACCTATGGGCAATTATGTTGAATAGAGTTCTTAATTTACAGAGAGAGACATACTATGCCTCGATTTCCACTCCTGTTTTCATTCTGGTAGGTCTTCATCTCCAAAAAACATTACTCTCCAGTTCTCTGTTTTCTGATTTTAGCTAGGTCGCTCTGAATCACAAGACTTCAGCATCTCACTTGTCAGAACATTCCTCTTTGAAGAACCCTATTCATGTTGATATACCAATGAGCTCTAATGGCTTCTATCCAATGGATCCAGTTGCAAGTTGTCTTCAAAGTATTCCACGTGTAGTGACCAAGCATAGTGCACACACAGATTACCTCCCTAAGGCAGATACCTGAGCACAACATTTGAGTCACTTATGCTCTAAATACACTGCATGTTATAAGATGAATACATTGCTTCTAAATAGGAGAAACACTATGAAAACTAAAATAAATTGTCCGATAGTGCTAAACCTTTATAATATTGCAGTATTTATTAGTGTTTATTGTAATAGTAATGTATTGTATGGTAATGACTTTGAATACATCCAGTGTTTACTTTGATATAGCTGATAGTCCAGTAAACACACTGATTAACTAATGGTTATAGAATTATCAGCTGTTATCAAATGTAAATAAATAGTAATACTTTTCAATGTATATAATGTTACAGTGCTCAGACTCGTTGGACACAACTATAAAACCTTACAAAAACCTAACCTAAAGCAATTGCAACCTGAATAAACACAAAATTCACATTTTAATTTATAATTGTATTTATGAAAGAAATGTAATTCTTTAATCACCAGTGTCAAAAAGTAATTGTGACCTTTCCAGTAACTGTTACTGGCACTTTACTGTTACTGTTACTGAGTGTTATTATTATTGTTTAATCCAAAATGTGTCAGGTGATGAAGTACAACTTCTTTTTAATACAAATAAGTTTAGCCATGTAAGCTTATATTCTGGCTGTAAAATATTAATTCTTTAAATTGATGTGCCACATCTAGACAAATTTAGAGTCAATCCAATAGAAATAGTGCCTTTCTTTAGAGCACTTCCAGAAATTTAGGCAGTTTTAGTATAAAATACCAGAAAGGGTGTTTGGATCCAGATTTGGGCTAGACATTGTCTTGTTTCCAAAAGTTGATTCTGTTCATCTGGACGTAGCGTCCAGATTAAGAATGCATCAAGACGACATTTGTCTTGGTTTATGCCTTCCATGGATATTCTATAATGACCCGAATCACATCAGAATGTCTGCTCTGATTGGTGGTCATGAATCAGTTCTCTTAATATAAATATATAAATGTTAAAGTAGGAAGTAGGGGAAGCCCAAGATGGGATGTAGAGTTGCAGCTTGAAGGAAACAACTGCTTAGATGTCACATAATAATTTGCATTGTGAGCTCCAGTAGACTTTACTTTGTGTACAAGTTGAATTGTGTTGCTGCTCTTTCTTGATTTAGCCAGTCGAATTTAAAAAGGTAAAAGCTAATCTTGTCTAACTCCTAGATAGTATAAAGCTAGTATAATTCACCTTCATCACCTTAAAAATGAGAAGCCAAATACTTCAGAAAAGTAGAGAGTATTCCTTCATGGGGGATAGGATTATAAAAGACTACAAACAAAGACTGCAATATATTGTTTAAAAAATAAACGTCACAGAATTACCACCACATGCCAAATTGTCCAAAAGAACACACCGTGTCAAGCAGTTAATGGTCGTTGTCTTCGCAAATGTTATTTTTTCAAGTATTTCAGTTGTGACCTATGTATTGTTGATAGTTTTTTGCTATTATTATAATCTGTTTTTATTTTAAAGTAATAATTATGTAGTATTATTTTTAAAATAGTCCCAAGATTGTAACATCAAGAGTTTTGGCTTACGTGCATTACTGTGAGTTTCCATAGTTATGTGTATAGTCTATAGACCTCATTTCACATTTTATTACATTTGAAAAGCAATTACTGTTGGAAAGAAAGCATAAAGATGATGGACACAGTTTAAACAGATATATCATCATACATGAAAGCAGCCAAATTCTCTGGAAACGCCTCATACCACTGCATGTTTGCTCAGAGATACGGACAATAGCAAATGAGTCTAACCATGTTTTCCCCATCAGGAAAAAAACTATTTAAGTGCTCATAGAGGGTTGGAGCAAAACAAATAAGCAATCTCTATATAAAGGGCCACTGGCCACTGTCTCACTGTCAGCTTCCTTTTTAACTGCGAGCCCACAGCGGCGACAATGGAGTGGAAAGTTGTGTGGTTGTGTTTCCTTGCTTGTTCTGTTTCCATTGTTATTGATATCCAAGCCGAGTCGGGTAAGATCAGATTCATAAGGGTGCAACTGCTTGTACAGATATTCGTGTAATGTGCATAATGCACAGGAATCTTTTAATGTTCATTAACGGTTAATTGTTATAGCTTTATGCAAAGGTCAGGACACTGGAAAAGTGTCTGTAATAAGATAGACCAGTAACTGTAATTTTCTGTTGTGTTTATTTATGGGCATGGAAATAAATTTTGGTAAATGTCTTCTTTCCTTTTTTTTGGCCCCCCAGTTTACAAGAGAACATGTAGCACATGGGGCCGTGAGCACTTCAAGACGTTTGATGGTGATGTGTACCAGTTTCCCGGTATGTGTGAGTACAAGCTGGTCAAAACGTGCGATGAGTCTCAGAATTCCCAGACGTTCTCAATGGACATAAAGAGGAAGGAGAATCCTGGAAACTCTACAATACGTTTTGTGGTTGTGAAAATTAATAGTTATTTATACAACATCAGCAAGGATTTGGTCACTCTGGATGAGCAGAGGTAAAAAGCAAAACAAAACAAAACAATGCCAAGTCAAACAACATTTCTTTTGGTCCTCAAAATTTGAAATGAAAACAACTGTACTATACTTTGTGTCATATTGTTTTTGTTTTTCTCCCAAGTATTCAACTTCCATACTTCCAGGCCGGGGTACGGTTGGAAAAAACTGAGTTTTACTTAAAGCTTTACTCCCAAGTTGGCATCACTGTCATGTGGTACAATGATGATGCAGTCATGGTAATAACTTAGACATCATTTGTTTATGAACACTGCTGAAACTTAGAGTAACTCAAGACAGTTTTTTTCCAGGTCACAACCATATTTCTGATGGTTGTTGCAAAAAGTCTTAAGTCGATCGGAATTGCTTTACACTTGAGAAATGCCAGGCATTGGTTACAGAGTAACTTTTAAAAGATCTTTGAGAAACACAAAGTCTACATTGTATTGTGGTGGAAGTAGATTTACAATAACTACAAAGGGGATAAAAGCATATTGAAGGGCTGAATAAGCAGAATATTTGAATGGAGAAATGAGTACAAACACAACTGTAAGTACTAAGAAAGCAGTGGATGTGGGTGAAGCAAGAGTAAACACCACAAGTATTGTGTAGACTGTAAGATAAAATGCTCTTTGGTGTACACTATCTCATCACTTTCAGTATAAGATTCCAGCTGTAGGTGACATTATGACAGTATCAAATGTAACTTTGTTTGTGTGTGCACGCCTATGTGCATGCTAGCATGTGTGCGTGTGTGTTGGGGGGAGGGTCTTGTTTTGGGGTTTTTTTAAGAAGAAGTATGTGTGTGTGAATGGGTGGTTGACTGAACGCGTAAAGCGTTTTGGGGTCCTTAGGGACTAAGTAAAGCGCTATACAAATACAGGCCATTTACCATTTACCAAGAAGTAACAATAAGGTTTTTCCTTTGATTAATCAGTGGTTCAATCATCTCACTGTTTAATGAACAACAATAAATAAACCTATTTCTGCATTTTTCAGGTGGAAATTGATGATGAATATGCCAATCGCATTTGTGGACTTTGTGGAGATTTCAATGGCAATTCAGACCTCCGCAATAAAGGTGTATACTCATTTCATATTAATGTGTTTCATCGGTAGTATGCAAGAGTTAGAATGTAACGATTAATGCCATCAGATACAGGTCAACAAATCAGCCCCATTACGTTTGGCAATGGATGGAAAACCGCTAGTCCAATTAATTGTGAGGACCTCACTGAAGCGGTACAGACATCAGGGAAGACTGAGAATATGACGGATTCATGCAAGGAGTTTGTGAGTTTTTGTTATCCAGCTAGCTTTAAAAATAGATATGTGGTGATGTGTATTTGCATAAATCCTTTTACACATATTAACAATGCCTCTTTTTTGTCCCTTTAAGGAAATCTTCTGCAAAGACCTCTTTAAAAATGAATCCTGGAGCTCCTGCATTCCTCTGATTCACCCTGAGCCTTACATTCAGGCTTGTGTGAAGGATATGTGTCACTGTAGCAATTTAAATGGCTCCTGTGTCTGCAGCACACTCTCTGAGTTCTCTCGACAGTGCTCTCATGCTGGAGGACAACCTCCCAACTGGAGGACTCCGAAGTTGTGTGGTAAGGTTTTATGTTGTCATTTTTATTTCTTTCTCATGAGGTTGACTCTTGCACATAAAGAGTTACATTTCCCTGCAAAATTAAATTATTAAACTTGCATTTTGAGAGCAATTGGTTTTCTTACTACCAAATTTAACAATGGCAATGTAGGACGCATACGTAGACTGAAATGTGTCTGTAACAATACTGAGTATTTTATGCACAGAAGAGTGATTGAACTCATCAGGAAACTGAAATCTAGCTGGTAATAATCTAAAAGAAATCTGGCATTCCCTTAGTAACACTGACATACTCCACTCTTTATTAGTGTCAGATGCACTACAAATATCTTGCAGTTCATAGTCTCAGATTCTGAAAAGATTGTTGGTAATGTTGGCCAGTGTTGTTCATGTGGTTTGATGTTCGGACACTTTTTCTTAAAATTAATTACTTACATGTAAAGTGAATTAAGAAGAAAAAAGATTATTAATTCAGTGGTACAATAAATAGTAATAAATCTCATCCATGTATTCTACATATTCTTTTTTTAATTTAGTTTTTATTGACATTCAGCAATCACTGTACAGTATAATGTGCATTAACTTCAATAATTTGTTAAAGATATCTGCCTACATATCTATTTTTCTTCTATTTTTAACAGAAAGAACATAAATATGAAAGAAAGAAGAAGAAAAGATTAGATAAGATTAGCGAAATAAAAATCTGGTCTGAGTGTTATTATATAGTCCATCCGTTTCTGACATGATACAAACAGGTCCCTCTTGTAATTCCCATCTGTTTGTCTATATATTCTAATCTTCGCAGCTAAACATTGTCCACCCACGATGGTATATGATGAGTATGGGTCTCCTTGCATCAATACCTGCAGATTCCCAGACACGAGTTTAGTTTGTGAAGATCACAATATAGACGGCTGCTTCTGTCCTCCTGGTTGGTGCTGTTTCTTTGTACTCATCATGCCTAAATGTTTAAGTACCAGTAATATATACGGTCTAAAATCATGTCACGTCTTTATTAGAAACTGTGCTTGATGATATTTCCACGGGAAGTTGTATTCCTCTTTCTGAGTGTCCATGCAAACATGACAAAGTCTACAAGTCCAATGAGGTTTACCAGGAGCGGGGAGAAAATTGGTATGTTTCACATTTCATGTTTTTCAAAAAGTATTATTTTCAATTCATTAGTGTGTGCTTTTTCCTTAAAGTCTTTGTGTTTTCAGTACATGCATTGCAGGTAAATGGTCTTGTGAGAGCCTTCAAATGCATGCTACATGTTCAGTTGAACAGGGTTCATACATAACCACCTTTGATGGTAAAGACTTCACCTTCCATGGAGACTGTGACTACACTCTGGCTAAAGTGAACAGCAAGGTGAATGAGTCAATGCCTCCAACTGTTAAAGATATGCAATCTTCTGATATTAAGGTGGCATTTTATATAGGCTGTACTCAAAATGCTCTATGTGTATTTCAGGATTATGTGAGTCCAAATTTTACCATTCTGGTCCATTTGACACAATGTTCACGTCAACAATACGACTCTTGTCTCAAGACCTTGAAAATTCATTTGAACAGAGACAAAAACAACGTGAGTGTAAAACTACAGTAATTATAATAATTTCCACTGAGCCACACTCTAATAGCATTTTTTTTTTATTCAGGCCATAATTTTCACCTCTGAAGGCAGAGTGCAGAAGAATGGACGGAAGGTCACTTTGCCTTATAACTCAGGTATATCAGAAACTAAGATTGTAGTTGATCATTTTATCCCAAATATGATCTTCTGATTTTTATTTTTCTGTTGACTCACAGGAGATATCAGTATATTCCATGCTTCATCCTTTCACATCATGCTCCAGACAAGTTTTGGTTTACAAATTCAGATCCAGCATGTGCCTCTGATGCAAGTCTATGTCAGTCTGGAGCAGAGCTACAGAGAAAAGACGCGTGGTGGGTTTTATATTAGCCATTAACCATAATCAGAAGTACAACTATCAGTTAATATGTATATATTAAAATATCAATATACCATGGGTCTTGAAGGTAACAGTAATTGTGATTATTTCTGTGTTGTATTTTTTTCTCACCATCATCAGCCATCATAGTGTAATTAAAAATTCTGGTTAAAAATAAAAAAGAAGAATTACAAATACTTTCAATATGCTCAAAACTGTTAGAGGCAAAATTTTTAGAGCCTTTGTACGTACTCGACTTCCTGCAATCTTTAGGTTTATGTGGGAATTACAACATGATGCAGTCTGATGACATGAGGACTCGTCAGGGGATGGTGGAGGGAGAAGAAGGAACTTTTAGTAATTCTTGGAAAACTGACTATTCATGCAAAGATGGACATGGACGACTTGATGACCCTTGTTCTCTTAGGACGGAAAATGGTAAGTTGTTAACTATTATCATCAAGCATTATTCCTTTGATTTTTTTACTGCTCAAGACAGATTTTCTGTGATATATGTATCTAATCACACAAGAAATACAATAAATTCAAAAATCTTCAAAACTGATAATCTACTTGTAGAAAAGTTTGCCAAGAACTGGTGCCCCTTGCTACGACAGCCAAATAGTACCTTTGCACGGTGCCATTCCGTGGTGGATGCTGAGACTTACTACAAGGTACAAAAAAACCTCTCTGTTTGTCTTTAACTAAATTCAATAGGACTGTAATACCATAAAAATATTCACTGTGTTCTGCAGCGATGTATTTATGCTAGCTGTAACTGTGAGAAGAGCGAGGACTGCCTGTGTGCTGTCTTCTCCTCCTTTGCAAGAGCTTGTGCATCAAAGGGAGTGTTCTTGATAGGCTGGAGAAAGGATGTGTGCAGTAAGTGAAACAGCTCAGTAATGACGTTTTATGGGCATTTTCTCTTTCATTAGTTAGTCCAAAACTATGATGTAATGACTATCATATTTTCTATAAAACAGACAAACGCACCAAGAACTGCCCAGCATCTCAGACCTTCTCTTACAAAAATCAGAGATGTCAGCTGACTTGCAGATCGCTGAGCTCAAAGATGCAGAGCTGCACCTCTGACTTCTTGCCTGTGGGCGGCTGTTCCTGTGCTGAAAATCACTACCTAGATGACAATGACATCTGTGTCCCCAAAGCAAAGTGTCCCTGTTATCATAATGATGAAACCATTGAACCAGGAAAGACCATTAACATCAACAATGACTACTGGTGAGTTATTTAAGGACTACAAATTAAACTAATGATTAACCATGACTATAATGCAAGCAATGTAATGCAAGCAATATTGGTACAAACTATAATTTAAAGTCCTTTTGTGTTGCATTGTGTTTTTCTAGCGTATGCACTGATGGAGTTCTTCATTGTGATCCTTTGGCAGCTGGCTCTTCAAGTCAGTTATTAATGATATTCTTTTTCTACTATAAAACTGATTTGTAGTTAATTTACAGAATATTAAAGTAGTTCCTGCTTCTGTTACAGCATGCACTTCTCCAAAAGAATACTTCAACTGCTCCACTGCAGACAAAAGAGATGTTGGAGTGCAGTGTGCTCGAACCTGTTCAAATCCGGACAATGAATGCGTAAGCTGTTTTTGCTGATCAAGACCTACATTTTAGGTCTACTAACTTTTTCAAAATGTAGATATAAAGTCTGCCTTTGTGTTATCAATGTCATGTTGGTTTTACCAATCATCTATTTTTCTATTTTTTGTGTTTTTTTCTTTCTATCCTTCCAGGATGCCACTGAGTGTAAATCTGGCTGTCTCTGTCCCAGAGGCCTCGTCGATGATGGTAAAGGTTCCTGTGTAAAAGAAAACCAATGCCCATGTCAGCATGGAAATAAACTTTATTCCAGTGGAGAAAAAATCTCTAAGAAATGCAACACCTGGTATGATTGATTGATTGATTGATTGACATAGCATCACTGAAACTGATAATATATTATATTAGTTTTAGTCTTATTACAAAAATTTATTTAATTTCAATCCTTTCTGAAACATTTAGCACCTGCAAAAGTGGAAAATGGGATTGCACAGACAAGAAATGTCCAGGAACATGTATTATTTATGGAAGTGGTCACTATATTACATTTGATGAGAACTCATATGGCTTTCATGGACAGATGTCTTACACTGTAGTCAAGGTAATACATGCCTTTTTATCAAAAATAATTGTATGCTCATTTTATTGTGATTACTCAGAGTTCTTTAGTGGTAACAGAGTCTTATCATATTTGTTCTATTTGTTCACAAGGTGCATTTGCATAAGTAATATATTTTTTTAGTAACATCAGCTGTCAAATAAGCAATTAACTTTACAATATTTAAAGAGATTTAACACTTGATTTTGAATAGTACAGGACAACCTGAATTTTGATTTCATCAGCAGTCTCTGTTTGTATAAAATAAACATGCTAATGCTTGTCTCTTTTAAGAACACATGTGGTAATAAAACACAGGAGAACAACTTCACTGTTATCATAGAAAGTGAGATTTGTGAACTTCCAAACCCCATATGCTTCAGAAAGATCAGGATCCACCTGGGGGTAAGGCCATGTAGCTACTGGCAAGTAGAGGAAAATATTTTTAACTGCAATCTTACATTACATTGAAAGAAATCTCCCTTTACTTTCCATTATAGGAAAAGGAAATCACACTTTTAAAAGGTAAATCATTCCTACCTGTGACTATCTACCTGTACAACTCAAATTGCACAGTAAAAAAAAACAAAATGCAAAAAATACACCCTTTTGCACATTTTTACAGTGAAAACAGCAAACAGTTAAACAGTTAGAGTTAAACAGTGTCAACCCTATATATTGAATCTGTTTGATTTCTGGATGTTTATAATTGCTATTTTTATATGTTGGAGCTATTTCTTATATTTTGTTACTTTGTAATATAATGAATTATTTAATATAGTTTAGTCTGTTGCTGCACTTACTTTCTTGGAGCAACTGTAACCACATATTTTATTTAGGGATTAAGAAAGTATTCTTATTCTGATTTTGATTCTGAAAATGAAGGGGACGTCATTTCTCCAAATGGTACTGAGATTCAGTACACCAAAAGGAAGCTTGGTTTCTATCTGGTCGTTGAATTTGACATTGGTCTAACAGTTATATCGGATCATAAAGCAACAGTTAAAATCCGACTGGAACCACAGTACTCTGTAAGTGACAGTTTAAAAATGAATTATTCTATGTATGTAATGTAATATTTGAAAACATTTCTATGGCAGCAGGAGTTCTTTGGCCTGCTGCAGCGGAGAAAGCGTCACAGTGAGCTCTTGGGGCTGCGCGGAGGCAAGGAGAATAGGTGCACAGGTACATAAATTGACTGTGTGTCTGCTTTCTCCGCTGCAGCAGGTCAAAGACCACACCCCAGCCACAATTTACAAGTGCATATTTGTGAGAATGAAATCCCTTTTCCCGTTTTGTCAGGCCCTTCCTGAAAGAGTCAAATAAACCTTTATCTTTAAATACACATCTTGTTTTTTATGTGAAAGTCAGAACACATACTTTATTACGGTGGCCCCTAGAGACAAAGCACGTACAAACTCCAAAACACTTGCAAACTCCAAAGCACATGCAAACTCCAAAACACATGCAAACTCCAAAACACTTGCAAACTCCAAAACAC
>NW_024584159.1:0-4303 GCF_018398535.1 Haplochromis burtoni
AGGAGGCAGAGCTGTTGAGAAATGCTAGGAGCTAACTGGGCGCTAACCGCATCATTCAAATATATTGAACGTCGCAAAGAGAGGAAGTGACGTAAGATTTGCGCATGCGGGGTACCGATCGGGTTTCCGGTACGGATCGGATAGTGACAGCCGGTATCGGAGCTGTGTCCAAATTCAGGAACTGCATTTGTAGCCCAATTACGTTTCAGTGACGCGAGGAAGGCTGTGCAAATTCAAAAACTCCTCCAAATGGGTCTGACGAATGCGTCCTTCATTTCCCCAGAGTTGAAGGATGGGTTGGGTGAATCCTTCGTGGCCAACCTATCCCAGAATTCATAGCGCGGCCCGGCCAATTGCAGTTTCCAACAATGGTGGCAGCTAGTTAGTTTTAATATTACTCTTATTATTCTTTCTGGGTCACAAAATAAACTTTTAACATATTTTCAGGCGAGAATGTAGCTGTGTAAACTTCAAATATCTGCTCGGTTTATCAAGACACCACATATTTGGAAAAGTTCTCCGATGTTTTCGGAGACGTTACCCACCAGCTCGATAACTAGAGGGTTCAAGGCTCACTAGAGCCGGTGAGAACACCGGACTCCCGGCACATCATTTTCAGACCCCCGCGGTCTTTCGCCACTCAGGTTAAACATGATATACAAGTCACTTAGATAACTTATGTTATTGTTTGGCTTTCTTCAGTATTTTATTTGTTCCTGAGTAAATTGGTTTGGCTGAGATTAAAGTTATAGGCCCTGTCTCAATATGCGTACTTGTGCGTTCTCGTGTACTCGTGATACGTCATCAGTCGGAGACCAAGTTCCAGTTCAAAGTACGCATCAAGCTGAGAATGCGAAAAATTCCCAGATGTGTTCTCGCTCCGCCCGTGCGTTCTCTGCACTCTCTCACTCTCCGTCTGTTTCGGTGCTTTTCCAGCAGAGATTCGCGCTATGTTTCAGTGTTCCTCTATCTTGAGTTCCTGTGCACTCAAAAGCTTGTAAAGACTTATCCCTGTCTCAATGATGTCTGCATTTGGGTCCAGTTCCACGTCCTGAATACAGATGGTCAGTTAGCTGCTTTACAGCTACTCTTGGATAATTAAGTCACCCAAACTCGATAACAACACTGTTTCATTTTAGATGTGAATCAAATACAATACAATACTATATAAATAAAAACAGAATGTAATGATTGCCAAATTTCATAAACCCATATTTTATTCACAATAAAATGCAGAAAACATATCAAATGTTTAAAATGAGAACATGAGTAACATTTTAGAAAGAAAAAATACGGTCATTTTAAATTTGATGACAGCAATGCATCTTGAAGTTGGGACAGGACCAAGTTTAAAGAGTTTATTTGCTCTAAATGCTGTACAGACCTTTTAGCATTGATAAAAGGCCTGTGTAACATACCAAATCCATGCTAAACAAACCAGATACCTCCTTAGGTCAAGAGATGCAGGGTCCATGTTTTCCTAAACGAATTTGAAATTTTGATTCATCTGACCACAGTTCTCCATGTTCCCCCAGACCAGATTAGTTTTAGCACAGACAGCAGGTTTTCTTGATCGTGGTCACATATGGCTTAGTTTTTCTATGGCAGAGGTTTAACCTGCATTTGTGGATGGCATGGTAAACTCCTTTTACATACTGTGATTTCTGGATAAATATCAGAATCATGTCTGTTTTTTTTTAATGCAGTGCCGCCTGATCAGTATCCAAGATTGATTTTCACGTTGTCCCTCGTGCACAGAGATTTCTCCCATGATTTTTTAAGGACATTATATACTGTAAGTAATAAGACATCTAAGTCTTTGCATTTTACGTTGAGGACTATTAAGTCGACACTGTTCCACAATCTGTAGATGCAGCTTTCTGCAGACTGGCGAAGCTCCATTTCACTGTCATGCGACAGAAAAAGCTTGGAGAACACTGCCCGTCTTTACTTCTGAGAAATTCCGCCTGCCTTTTAATATCCAGTCATGTTACTGTGCTGGTGCCAGTTAACCTAATTAGTTGCAAAATGATCTTCAAGCTGTTCTATTTTTAGAAGCTCTTGCTTTCTAAGCCTTTAGAGTTAGTGTTTCCAACTTTTGATATGTATTGCTGCAATCAACTTCAAACAGAGCTAATGTTTTTCACAAAATAGAAAGTGTCTCTTTTTACTGTTTAGCAGCTTGAATCCTGTACCAGACATCAATGGGAGAGCTTTCCCCTCCCAAAAGTCCAGCAACTGCTCTCCTCAGAGTGTCGTTCAATACAGAGGGAATGAACTGGTCCGTAAATAGCACTTTTTACTCTACTTGAGCCGTCAAAGTGCTTTAAACCACCAACTTTACTACCTTCTCAGCCACAGCCACCCCAATAGTTGATGCTACACAATGGTAAATGTGGTCCTCTCCCACTTTGTTATGATGTGTTGCTATCATCAATTTGAAAACTGCTTTATTGTCTTCTCTTCAGTTTGATAGAGTTTCTGTTTTCTATTGTGAATGACTAGGGGTTATGAGATTTTCATGTCGGTCCATTCTTCTCTTAAATTTACATTTTACACAATGTCCCAAATTTTCAAAAATTGGGGTTACATATAAAGATATGATGAAATAATTTCATGGTCTGAAATCAACACCACGAACAGTTTTCAAGGGGGGAGTCAACCGTCTGATACCAATCAGGAGGAGCTGCATTTATTTAAGAAAAACAAAACAACGAACTGACACAAGCTGCTACATCCCACATAGCAAAATTGGTATTTCACGGATCTCGCCCACATACTGCAAAGAATGATACAGGTACACATTAGGCTGACCACCAGTGTGTCTGCAACTGGCCCATGGCTGCACACAACTTACGCATGACCCACATACTGCAAAGAATGACGGCCCTTTGGTGGCCCAGATCTGGTTTGCCAGAGGTGGCCCCCACATGGGCCAGTTGCAGACACACTGGTGGTCCTGTGCTGGCTCAGAACAGTTTCAGCTCTGGCCCCAGATGTCAGCCTAATGTGTACCTTAATCAAGCCATGTAATAACAACATGTGCCGGAACATAATAGTGCAAAAGTAACACGACGAAACTCTGTTGAGACAGTGAATGGCCTGATTCTTATATAGCGCTTTTTTACTCTCCCAGATTACTCAAAGTGCTCTATACAACATGCCACATTCACCCAGTCACACACTTTCTCTGAACCGAGCGCTTCCTAACTGCATTCATTCACATTCACACTCTTGACATGCTGACTGGAGGAGCCAGGGGTCGAACCACTAACCTTCCAATCAGTAGCTGACCTGCTCCACTTCCTGAGCTACAGCCACCCAGTGGTGACCATGAGTAAACCGTCACTAGGTTTTGGATAAAGTGTACACTCACAAACCTGTCAAACCTGCATTTGAAACGTTGGCTACCATAGCAGTATAGTATTGCAACATGGCATTTGGGTCTTCTAACTAAAATAGGAAAACAGGAACATGAATAGTGCCATCACTGCCAGACCTGGCCCACATCTGGTTGACATACACCCTGCCATGACACCAGTCAGTCAGAAGTGCCAGCTTGATGCCGGATCCGGGCCAGACCTGTTTTTTATGAGCATGCCATCACATAAACAGTGCCATCTATGCCAGGCCTGGCCCATATCTGGATGACATACGTCTTATCATGCCAGAAGTCAGCCAGCAGTGCCGGCTTGACACCAGATCCGGGCCAGACCTGCCTGCTATGTGGGAAAGCTCCACTTTAGTTTAAAATAATTCTTGTATCATGCATCCAGTGAGAAGTGTCATAATTTTAAGTGGAACATAAGTGAAGACCTGCATTCAGTACAGATTTCAAGTGTAGAGATGAAGTAATATTTAATAGTATTTACCAGTAATATTGAGAAGGCGTGGCAGGAAGCGATTCCAGAATGCGCACATCTGGTTTCGCAAACCTTTGTGAATCTTGAGTGATTCGGTGTTGAGGCCAACGTGTTTTTGCTCGCTGACGGTAAACACAGGCCAGCGTTTCCCTCTATCTCCCTGCACGTCATTGGGATTTCTGATACAGACAGAACAAGAAAGGATATTGCAATTACAACTAAATCAAACGAAAAAGCAGTAAAATGATCTCCAAACTAACTGTTAGATTCACAACAATTCTGCTTGCAGTCGATGTCGGTACTCGTAGTACATCACTACTTCATGTTCCATTGCAGCATGGCGCATTGAGCCATTTTGCTCAATGAGAAACATATTCAGATAATCATATCTGAGTTGTTTCAAGCTCAAACATGTACGTGCTCACTAAGGATCACTAAAT